>NW_007360608.1:125644-183138 GCF_000192795.1 Vavraia culicis subsp. floridensis | reverse complement strand
GACCATGGTCTTGGGACCATCAAATCGTGCAAAGAATATGGCGAATTGTCCGATGTACGACCAGTAAAACACCCTTATCATTACACGCAGCTCTTTTCTTGTCTTGTAAGCGTCTAAATTAATATTGCTGACTTACCATTGATCCTTGGATTCAGGCCAATCCTTTTGTTGTCTTCCCAGAGGAAGTCTTTTTCAAACTGCGAGAGCAGCCACACAAAGGTGACAATTTCGATGATGTCGAGGAGTACAGTCGCGAAAATCGCAATGGTCAGACCGTACCGTTTCGTTTCTGCCGTTAGTATACGGGCCAGGAAGGACAACGGTATCACCGTCTCATACACTACCACCACAATATACACCTTCGCCATGAACAGGTTCTGTGTGACGAGCACGACTGATACAAAGTAGGTTTTGTACAGGTTAAGGGCACTTAGCAAAGACACGTTCAGCCGAGCCTCATGGATTCTTAAGTCGTCGAATATTTCGTTGTTGAGATGGAACGCCAGAGCATAGACCAATAGCACGATACTGTGCAGGATGTAGTAGAACGGCAGTTTGGTTTGTGCATCTCTGAACTGAAAAAGTGTGGGCATAGTGCATGAGAAGACTCCATAGATTTATGGTCCCGTGCATAAATACATGGTTATGCAGAATACAATTTATATTTTGTTCTTACGGGGATAAAAATGGAAAGGACTCTTACGCAGCATATTCACCTTGATGCACCTCACCAGGTTCATAAATTGATGCACTAAGATCAAATATTGTCATGAAAGGATCCTCTTACAGATATTCATACATATTGAATGCGAACCAAGACATCAAATAGTATGAACGAAACACTCCAAGCCTATGCCATAAAACGATGAATTGTGGAAGAATGAAGACTCAGACAGTGAGTAAGCAGAGTAACATGTATCATCTTCAGAGCCTAGAATTCAAATATTTCCATATAAGAAAAACGATCTATGTGGTGTTTGCTTGGTGATGAAATAAAAATGAAGCACAATGCGCAAAAGAATAGCAATGGCACACTTGCTTGTGTGAATGGCAGCTGATGTATTCGGATAAAGCAAATTGGGTAGAGTTGTACTGCCTCCTAAGTTGTGTGGACCGAAACGGTCACCTGAAGATCAGAGAATGATAACTCAGCATTTTTAAAAAAAAGAGATGGCAACTCATAGTAGTAGGTGTAAAACCACAGCATATATCAGAGGAGCTGAGCCTAGATCTGTTGGAAATAGATCCTAAACAAGGATGAGGGCACTATCGATATCGATGTTCACAGGTGTTGTTCTGCGATCCCAGCACAGGAGTGTACAAAATAGATCATTGTTCAGTGTCTATGGCTGGATAAGCCCAAGAAAGATGTTTGACGGGATAACTGCGTGCCAGAGAGTGCTAAACAGAACTGAAGTTAAGTAAAGGTAAACTGAGCAACAAAATACGTGCGCAAAACCATAAACATTATGTTTATGTCATGGTGATGTATCAGAGGTACTCTGTGTTTGGTACAACGTGATATTTTATTTCAATGCAGGATTGGGATGCACTGTGAATATCAGTGGAGTGGTATGCTTAATTACCAACCTCATTTATAAAACAGTAAAATATTCCGCAAAATTGATAAAAAGCCTGAGTCATCAGCGATAGCATTCGTACATCTAAGTAAGACACGAGAACGTAAATTAATTATTTATTCTACTATAGTGACTGCTAATCATCTCTTCTTATACACGCATTCCTTTAGAAATATATCAGCCGCTCTATCGCATTCCTTGATTTTAACAAATTCAATGACAATAAAAAAATCATTTTTTGCGAGGACGCCACTCTTCTTAAACCCCATTGTCAACATCTGAGTGTAAAACTCGTTCAAATTGGTAATTCTGCTCAACACCTCTGCAATGATAACATTTCCATTTTTTTTAACCATCCTGTTACACTCCTTCATGGCAGCACCCACGTTATTCTTCATTAGAGACAAACAGTAAACTACACAATCATATTCCTCGTCACCACACTTTATCTCGTTGATGTCACATTTTATGATGCTTTCGTTGATAGGGTAGTAATCATATGAGCACACGTTGGGTATGGACTGCGCCAGGAGCGCCTCCCCGCATCCTACATCTGCAATTTTGCCATATTCCTTGGTTTTCAGATGTTCGATTATGGCGTTGATGGGATTCACGGGCCATTTATGGGTCTGAGAGCGATATCCTATGTGATATTCAAGAAGCTGTTCTGGTGCTATCTCCTGGTTCTTGTACATCAATTCGTTTATAATACGAAATTTTGCGCCTTCCAACCGTTTTTCATACTTTCTGATACACGACATACTATGGGGCGAGAAAAATTGCAATGAAATATTCTCTCAGCCTTGCTCAACGGATAAAGTAATTGAACAGAAAACATCAACGCTTACGATCTGCAGCATTCGTTCCATACATTTCAGAACATACGTTAGTTGTATGCCCAGATGAGCAGGTAACAGCTGTACCACGTACTTTTCTACAAATACCACCACCACATTCAAAACGTATTAAAACTAGCATTTGAGCTATTAAGCAGAGCATGTATCACATAATCACGTTTACCCGATACCTTTCGTTGTATAGGGCAACGGATGTTTACTAAAGGAGAAAAGTTAACGGCAATTGCTTTCTGCCAATGCTTCACTGCCACATACATCTTGCCCACCAGCTATATCATTAGTATTCAGTTGTATAGTTCTGTAAAAATTGGTTCATTTTTCTTGGTAGACATTCGATTCTCTCAGCCAATGAGCCATGCCGAAAAGCATTACATGGATTGAAAAATTCCTACATCGTGCTATAAATATCTAATACAGCCATTCTTACAACTTCTTGGCAAGAAGAAAGTTAAAGGAAAGATGTGGATGGCATGAACGCTACGGACAGAGAATTGCTGCATCAAATTGGCGTGCTGAAGAAGGAAATCAAACGAGTACAAAAAAACAATTCGCGGTTGAAAGAAGAAACAGAGAGAGTAACGAGAAATGAAGAGCAATTATGTCATGAATTCTATACATTTGTGGACAGTGCTGTGGATCGAATGCAAAGAATTATTTGCCGAATGAAAAAGATCTAGAGTGACTTAGTGTGTGATATAATAACTGTGGTATTTACATCATGATGATATTAACAGATTAAAATCACATCGATATGATCATATCCTGAGCTTTTTCCCAAAGGACCTTTTCATATTTTATTTTGCTAGGATTCTTCACCGCTCAAACACTAAATTTAGTGCCGTGTTGCCGCATCTTTTTTTTGCTTAAAATACGATCATCTACGTAGCAACAGTAAAACTGCTCTTGTAGTGCTCACTGTATTTAACAAATAACTTTTCAATGAGCTTGCCATGATGGTGAATATGGTCGCAAGCAATCAAATAAAGTAAATAAATCAACATTTTACCAAGGAATACAAATGGAGCAACTCTCCAGTACAGACAGCAAAACACTGAAATAAGATATGTTTTATTAAGCACACACTATCCTATGATCTAAATTGCTATCTTTACGTAATGGTAGCAAATAAAGCGCAGGCCCACGATATGGTTTTCATATTACAGCCGCTATAGATTAAATCCCACTATAGAGCAAAAAACACAAAACATGGAATATGTAGCGTTGCTAGCGTGTATATTGGTTAACATAGGTGATTCTGAACCACAAACATTAACACCTTTGTTCACAGACCCGAAGCAAAAACTAACACATAAAAATTATTTAACCCCTCCACAAGGAGATGCAAAACGACGGCAAAAAGGAACGAAAAATGATTTCCCGTGATTACTTAAATAATTTGAACCCCTACGCGTTCTTAAACCATTACGATCCAGAAAAAACGTTGGATGCGGGTAAATTAGCACATTTGGAGGCTACACGCAGAATACAACCGGAAATGACACCTCTTGCCGATATTGATTGTCTGGGTAGAGAAAGCGAAGTGCTGACCGACAAAATGATTAACATGATAAAAAATGAAATTATTGAGGAAATGAAATGCTTACTGACTGAAAACGGCCTGAACTTTGATGAAATTTATCAGGAGAAAACAGGTATAAACGAAGAAGTGCGGGTTGATGGAAAAAGCGTGTATGTGCACTGTTATGACAGTAATGCGATATTTAATATCATGGAGGATTACCTGCATCTCACTGGTATGAGCAGCCTTTGTCGTAAATATCACTGTGCCTTCCTTTACAAGAAACAGAGAAGACTGCATGAGAAGGTATTTAGGGGTTTCAACGATGTTCTTACCTCAAAGCGTTACGTGCCGAAGGAGATACACCTGCCCATTCCAAAAGAAATATCGAATCTGTCAGAGGCTCTCATTTTTAAAACGATTGTTGACAGGTACAAGGAAGAGCTGCAGCAGACACAGCGTGAGAGAAGAACTTTTATAAATAGCCATATCCTGGAGTGTTACTTGTCGTTTGTAGATCATAAAAAGAAAAGAAAAGATGAGCGCGATTTGCACTACGAATCTGTGAAGAAGCTGAAGGATGCCTTGCTCAAGGAAGATTAACAATTTTAAAATAATAAATAAAATTAAGTTGAAGAAAGAGCTATTTCAGGTTGATCAGCGAATTGGTAGCTCGTCATTTACCGCTTTGGCACGGCTTCGCAACGAAAAAGAACTGAGGACCTTTTCCTCAGCAATCACTTATTTACCGCATCAATAGCATTTTAGGGGTGGTTTTATGACGGACACATCGTTTGTGAAGAATGCTTTGTGCTCGTTGAATGACAGTGAGAATTGTAGCAAGAACTAGGAGACCAGCAAATACGAACGAGACCACGCAAACAGATGATCTGGCACTAAAATATTTTATACATAAAATGAAATTAATGCATTTACCACTGAAGGAACTGATCATAACACCACTTCTTTTGCCGCATCAAGATGACACCAGAATTGATCAGCGCGAACATTTTGTTTTGTATTATTGGTATGTGATTTATATGCTATCACATGGCATGTTTCTTGTTAAAGACGAAAGGCCGTTTCGAGAATGAAACTTGCAAAGATAAAACGATCAAACTGCCTTGCGAAACACCGCTGAAGCGACTTGCAGCCCCTCGCAAAACGGAGTTTTAAGTAAAAATTAGTTTGAGGCGCACTAAGAGACTTGACCATCAGGCTCCGTTAGAATTTTGCGGCTGCCGATCAAGGGCCCTTCTGACTTCTAAAATCGCAGGACCATAACAAAACCACACATTTTTTAATCGTCCTTTATTAAACACTCATGAGTAGAGATTTTGCGGCATTACTCCCTGCTTGAGATAGAATATCTTGTCCTTAGCCTTGATGAAATCTTCCATACAAACATGTCTGCGTCTCTCTCTCAGCGCATTCATTCCAGCCTCTGTACAAATTGCTTTTATATCTGAACCATTCAAATCTTCCTTAGAACTCACAAGCTCGTCAAGATTGACACTTTCATCGAGTGTCATCCGGCGTGTGTGTATCTCAAAAATAACCTTTTTAGTTGCAGCCGAGGGCATGGGAAACTCAATTTTTCGGTCAATTCTGCCCGGTCTTATAAGGGCAGGGTCGAGCGACTCGATACGATTCGTAGCCATGATAACTTTTATTCCCGGCTTGTTATCGAATCCATCCAACTGATTGAGCAACTCCAACATCGTTCTCTGTATTTCGCGCTGTGCGGCAGAACTGCTATCGTACCTTTTCTTTCCTATAGCATCAATTTCATCGATAAAAATTATTGATGGCGAGTACTGGTCCGCCAGCTTGAACAGCTCTCTTACAAGCTTTGGCCCATCACCTAAATACTTCTGAATTAACTCCGACCCAACTATTCGAAGAAACGTTGCGCTTGTCTGGTTGGCAACTGCCTTGGCAAGCAAGGTTTTCCCCGTTCCTGGCACTCCATAGAGAATTACGCCTTTAGGTGGATTTATTCCCATTTCCTGATACAATTCAGGATTGGTAAGCGGCAACTCAACGCTCTCCTTGATCTCCTGAATCTGCAAATCCAACCCACCAATATCCGCGTATGTCTCCGTGGGCGCTTTCTCCAGCTTCATGACACTCACAAGCGGGTCTGTCTCTCCCTCCAGTACGCCCACAACTGAATTATCCTTGTAGTTCAGAAGAACCGTGCTTCCCGGCTCCAAAACATCTTTATCAACGAAGCTGAGAATTTTTACGTAAAACTCCGGTCCTATGCCTGCACTCACAATTGCATGGTTATCATCCACAAACTCCTCCAGTGTGCCTACACTGAGGGGCGATCCTCGCATCTGCTCAACCATGCTTTTCTGATCGAGTAAGTTCTCATTTTCGTCCTCTTGGATACTCAGCAGGCTTTCCTCAAGCTGCAGATAGTCCAAAATTTTCTGATGTGTTTTTAGGCGTAGGCGACAGCGAGGCAAACTTGTGGTGGGCAACTTCGGCACTGTTTTGCTGTCTCTCACCAGTTTTTTGCGGCGTAGATTTAAGCTAGTGGTGTCCTGCTTTGGATTCGGTTTTGTTATCCGTGAACTGTTTACTCCCATTGAGGGGCTAAAAAACAAATGCTTAAATTTGCAACTGATGGATCTGCGTTTATCCCGTAAGGGCTCAAGCACGTTGCCACCCTATCTCTATTTGCAATGAATTTGTGGCAGAACATTGATGATGGAAAATGCCGAAGGGCAACTACGGGTAAGTGAACACATACTCATGAGCCACAGGCCAGCGACCACGGTTACTCCCAACGGATCAGACGCACTTATCTGTCTAGGTGTTGCGTGGAAAGTTACATACACGTAATTTTAGCGAAAAAACGAATCTTCAACTGAAAATATCTACTCTTGAACGTTTCCATCACGGCAGAGCATGATAATCACTCTACAACAAAACCTAGCGATTATTGGTATCTTAAGATTGGTACAATATCACACGAAGAGCAGACCCCGAATTGCACTACTATCAATAACTTCTTGGCAGCCATGCATTTCATGTAATTTGCTGTGAAAGCACAGAGCCTAAAAATACACAAGCGAGTAACTTGCTCAACCTGCATTACACAATGCATTCACGTCCTCATCGTTAACAAGTTCTGCGCTTCTCGGATTGTATTATTTGCTTGCCGAGATACTGAAAATTAATAAGTATTCATAACGCACATGCGATCGCTTCTATCAACCAAAACAGCGAGTGGTCCGTCAGATATCGAGTAAAAGTTCGGCTGTGCTTGTTTTATCTATTGCTTGGTGTTGCTCTACTGCAGCTTTAATTCGTATATGTAAATCTAAAAAACATTGTAACATCCGTAAATGAATCCTTTCACTATTTTTGTGTGACAGATTTTCGTACCCCATAAAAATGTACAACCCCAAGAAACTTGATGATATCGAAAATTACATTCTGCGAATAAAAAAGGGTTTAATGACGTTTGATATAAATAAGGATGACATAACGGACATGGCCATAGAAATGTCATCGCTGGGAAATATGGTGATGGATGTTGAGGAGCACAGCGTTGAGCTGACAGACGAAAAGGACCAGGAGAGATTCTTTGTGTACAAGAAAACTTTAAATGAGCTGCGCGACCAGTTGAACGAACTGAACAAGCAGAGAATATCGAGCGCTAGCTTTGAAGAAGTGAGTCGCTACGACGAAACGGGCGATGAACAGTTGAGTGAGAGCCAGCGGTTTTACAAACGTGGGAACGAAAAGCTTGATAGCTTGATTTCCGATGCTGTCAGCAATCTCGACAGCCTGTGTAAACAGAAGAGAATCATAAATAAAACGAGAAATACCCTTTTGAGGGGAAAAGATAGAATAGGGGATGGTATACAAGTGCTCAAATCAATAAGTGATAGATATTTGAATGATTATTATGTTTTTATAATTGGTGTTGCTGTTATTGTGTTCTTTATCGTAGTGGTGAAGGTTGTTTTATAAAATTGTGCAGAGGTGTTTTTTGGCTGAAAACCGGTGAAATAAACAATATTTTTAGTAACGTGCCATCCTGCGTTTGTGGGTTGACTAAGTCCTTTTAGTGCAAATCGTGCCTCAGAATGCTCTTAATTACAGGACCTGTCTTGGGGACTGCAAAAACTGTTGGAGGTTTATTTGAAAGGTTTAAAGCACTCATACACTGGGCATGTTTCACGAAAGCTTTTTTGATTTCTCTTCTCATTTGATCATGCCGTTTGCGCATTCACAAAAGGTTCTTAAAATATTTACATGTCATTTTTTCCTTGTGGCCGAGTTCATCAGGGTAAATAAACGATACTACTAGGTCAACAGTTTGTAAAAAGTTGATATGCTTTGGTTTTTCTATTCTATACACAAGGTTCTGTGCTAGTTATCATGTTAATCTTGGCAGTATAGCCGAGAAAAGTGCTTTTATTTATTTTTATTCTTTACATGATGCGATCATACACCGACAAATTAACAAATTGCTTGTTTACGTAACTTTTGCAATGCAATAGCAGCTTACCACGACGAAAATTCGTTACGGTAGCGGAACAGTTCTTTGATAACCAAATATGCATATTTATTTCTGTGTGTGAATTAGCCGTGCTCATACAGAATATACTATCTTAGAGAAACGGTTCATTTAATATTAGACGGCAAGGTGCCATTTTGCAGTAGGTATCGCAAAGTAGCATTTCATTAACGTGTATTTCAATCTTCTTATGTATAGAAAAACACGATATGAATCACTCAAATGTTCAATTCCGTTATTTAAGCCATTTATTTATATTTCATACACCAGAACAACTAAACAGACACATTTTTTGATCTGCAGCGGATATTTGGTTGAGCCGTTTGTCATGCACAATTCTTAGCGAAAAACGGCGGCTACAGCATTCACCAAAAATGCAAAATATGAAAGTGTCGCTAAAAGCAGAGTAAAATGGTAGCATAAGGAGATATAATGTTATAAACGATGTAAAATAATAATTTTATAATCTAAAAGGCTGCATAGCAACGTATCCCAGTTCATTCTTCCAATCTAATATTTGTTTGGCATCAAAAACGGTATTGTCGCTCATACAGCATCTGTTCTCATATTATCTGTGCCCATTTATTTCTCAAACTCTGTCATAAAGTGCGATTGAACAGAATCTGTTGTTAAATACACACTTTTTATCCCTGATCATTTGAATGTTTTCATCATTAAAGATATACCACCTATTGGCTCTCAGTCCCATTGCAAATGCATGTCTTCTTCTCAGCTTCTTACTTTTCACAGAAATTATGAGACCAACTAACCTGTACTTCTTTCCAAAAACTATGATTTCTGGATTGCAAACTACTCTATCATGGGATGCATCAGTGTAGCTATGCACATTCCAAAGACATACAACTAATAATTCGGGGAATATAAACGATTTTTTGTCGATGACCTTTTCCAACCCATTTTTCAGCATCTCGTTGACATTACCTTTGAGAAGTGGATAAAATCTAAGGAATCTGTGATAAAGCGACAAATCGCTCTGAATTTCCTTCGTTTTTTCGTAGTTTTCCTGGGCCAAGAAGAAATCGCTTGCTATTGTCTTCTCCATGCATTTACCGATGTATTCCAGAGCAAATATGGGCGATCCTCCCTTGTGTGACAGGTTAAACTCCTGGTCAGCCTTATTAAACATTTTTTGGTACACTGGCAGCAAGTTTACAGTGCCACCCTTGCACATCAGAGCTCTTATCTCGATCAAACTTTGTATCATTTCATTTTCTGATGTGGAATACTTGGTGAGTAATTCATTGAATCTGTCTGATGAAAAAAGTGCTTGCATGACAGAGTTTAGATAGCATATGCCCATACCGTTCCGTATTCCACACAGCAACGGTTTAGGTCGGTATTGGTGCGGTAGAATGAGTACAAAACTGGATAAGAGTACTACAGTTAGAAGAATGATGATGAGGATGTATGACTTCTTATACATGGTTAATGATATTCAAAGATGTCACTTTGGGTTAGAGGGGTCATTTTTAAAGCTTTACTTCTGCTATCTGATGATCAATTTTTTTGACCAGTCATATCGTTGGTAAAATAATTACATCTGCAATGAGGTGTGCTTAGGCAACATTTACGCAATGTATTGATAAAGGGGTTAGAAAGTATAAACTACATCATCAATGGTGCTGACCTAATCCATTTTTATGTCTGACGTGTTGCTAAAAAACGAATCAAGATGTTTGGCAGTGTGCAAGATGGGAATTAAAGATCAGTGAGCAGTAGAGGTAAGGGCATGTCTTTCTACACATTTATTTAACGATGTATAACTACGATACATGATTTATAAAAAGGTTCATCGTAATGGCACGCAATGTTATTAATGTTGTGGTATAACGCGGTCTTATGCCATTTAAATTGCCAATACTAGCTCTGTGGAGCAAATGATTGACCTGATCCAGAATCAGGAACAAGTTATACCAAAGAGCCTGCAAAGTAAAATGATAAATAATCTGATTGTCCATCATATGACCTATCATCAGTTGAATACTTGATTGGAGAGTGTATGTTTATCACGGCTATCAGGAAATACACAAAGATGATTTGTTACTTTGTGATAAATCAATGATGGTAATCAATGATTTGATCGGTGATGTTATCTGGTCTTAGAAGTTCATGTAAAGACCTCATGCAGATGAACCATGTTAGACCAGCTTTGAAGATCAACACGATTAAACACGTTGCACGGTGAATATGTGTTACCAAATAAAATATTGGGGAGGCAAATCTAAACTATCCAAAGAATAGCGCAAGACAAAGACAGCGCAGTTGTTAGGGCAGCAGCTGTACCGGTAGGCAAAATTAACATCAATTTGAAAAAGATTTACATCGTTCTGCAGATCATTTTAGCTGCTAAAGCAACATATCAAGATCTTAATGCAGAGTACAAGATTATTTAAACCAAATGATGAATGAACGAACGTACTTTTACCAAAAAATTGTATGTTGCTTCATTTCAAATGCATCGTATGGTAATACGATGCATCATCACTAAAATTCTTTTCTTGCCATCCGCCCAGCTAACTGGACAAAATGACTAAAACACAGGAGCTTAAAAACTTTTAGTGATCGTCAAGGAACTTAAGTATCCACTTCTTGCACCGGAAACACTTCTTGTCGTGAAAAATATATGACGTAACAAGACAAGAAATGTCCATTCGATGCGTGCATTCATGATACAGAATCGTACTGTTTCTTTTGCATTTTGAGCATTTCTTAGGAAGTTCCAGTTCCCAGGACTCAACAACGGGATTGGCGAGCATCGCCAGGTAAATGAGCTCGCGTAAATTATGATTTAACGAGTTTACAATCGGCCTATATTGTATTTTCAGGGCATCAAGTCTTGCAAGGCATTCAGGGTCTTGTCTGCCATCGCCTTTGTTTGCTAAATCCTCCAACTCTACCAATAATTTTTTCAGTTTATTGTTCAATATGGTGAACAACTTCATGTATAGGTCAAAATTGCTGCAACCAAGCACGTTGCGATTAGATTTTGGGTCGTTGTTATTTAAATGTTCTCCCCATTTCAGAACTTTAAGATACATTTCGGCAAAGTTTCTTGTGTACTGTTCATCACCAATTTTGACCTTAAAATATGTCTCTGGCCTTTCCATCATTAGAACCGTGTCTAGGATCAATTTCTCAAAATTGCTGTAAACTTGGGAAAGATTAAGCTCATTCTTAGCCTGAAATATTGTTTTCTTCGATTTGTACGACTTTGTACAAGCGACATGATTGTGTGCGATGAGAACAACAGTAACGCTCACAGCAATGAATACAGATCCTTGAAATAGCAATCTTGTTAATATCATAAAATTGTACGGTATCATTCTTGTTTCTTCTATGTATACTTTCGTGCAAAATTTTTTTCACTTACAAAATGGATATTTCCGCGAATTGTACCATTCCATCTAAAAATTTTTATACCAGATCCGAATAATTTACCTTTTATGGCATGAACATGCTGTTCAACACGATTATTTTCATAAATTGTTTAACTTATCATTGCCAATGTCACATCGTTCTTGCGGATTCTTTTCCAGTTCTTCACATTTGTTGCCTTAACCACCGATCATCCCGCTTTTTTATCGTAAAAAGATGCACTGATAGCAGCACAATGGTTTATCTCAATTTTATCCCGCAGTTTATTTCATGGCATTCTTAGCTCTCACTGATGTAAAAAAGTTCTTCTTCTATCATCACAATTTTTGGTACGCACTACCGAGCAAACCTCTGCCAAAGGGGATGTCTTGTTTGAGTTTATGCATTATGCGCTGCTTAACCTCAATAACTCTGTACGCTGCATTGCTTACGTTTTAGGAATGTTGCCAGGCTACACATCATGCTATGAAACAGGTTAATTCCATTATCAACGCTTTGGTTGGCAAAGCATAGTCTGTTTCTCACATGGTACAAACGATCATCTTCTGGAAATGAACGCACTTTCCTTTTAAATCAGCAATTTCTATTTTTTGCAAAACCATGCCAACACGAAAAGCAATTATATTTCACATAGTTGAAATGTATTATCTCATTACCACAGCTTATCATGATTAAATGAGATTAGCTCACGTATATCACAAACCTGGAAAGGAACTATTAATGTTACGTGTTCTCTTAACCGAGTTTTTAGCGCGGTTCCGTATTCGTTAGACCTGAAGACGACAAGAGATACAAGTGAGCCTTAGACTGCACTATGCCCACATCTAATGCTCGATACAAGATCAAGCTCATACTGCACTATGCCCACATCTGATGCTCGATACAAGTGAGCCCTGGACAGTTCCTAAGAATATTGGCGCAAGTGCCAGCCATTAAAAATGGTTTTATCGAATTTACTGACAGGTACGTTTTATGTTGGCCAGCCCTGGCAAAGCCATCACAATGCAGCCATACGCAGTCTCAGCACTGAATTGGTACAAAAGGACGTATCAATCAGAATACAACCGTAGAACAAACGTTTGCGGTGTTAAGCATAGGAATTCGTACAAAAAACGGAGTTTATTATAGTGCACGGTTTATTAACATGTTTGTTACGATGGAAATACGCCATTTTTGAATCAGGTTTTGCTATTTCTTGGCATAAAATGCCATAATTGTTAATAAATTGCACATACGGTCATGGAAGTGTCCCCCTTACCGCTTGCCATCGATCTGCGGTATGCATGCTCATTTGATGGCATGATCGGTTATATCAACTGTTTGGCGTGCCGTATCCGTGGTTGCAATATTTTGAGTTCATTTCCACAAAGGCTCTCCAGCTCGCCAACTATTCCTCGTATTTGCCACATCGCACCAACGTTCTGTATTTTGTTTTTGTAACTCTCGTGCTGATCGAACGCTTTGTGCAGTATTTTGTGCGTATGCGATTTAATTTCATACATTGGCGTGGTTTCATCGCACAAATCGAAATACTCGTTCAAAATCTCGAACGACGACTTGTTCTCGCCCGAGAAGATCAGCGGATTGTACAAGTGAGTCTCTGCAACCATCACTCCGTCGCACTTGGTGAAACTGAGACAGTCAGTGATGTCCTTTCTGCAGAGAATGTTGCCATTGGATATTACCGGTATGCCGAGGTGTTCTTTTACCAATTTTATCGCGTCCCAATTGGCCAATCCTGTGTTCGGTCCTCTCTGTTCACGTGTTCGGCCGTGCACAGCAAGCATTTTGCACCCACTCATCTCTATCATACGGGCGTATTCAATTGTCCGCCTATCATCATCGAAAATGCGAATTTTGCATGTCACCGGCCGTTCCAACGACGACAATCTCTTTATAATTTCTGAGGTCAGCTGCCAGTCGTTCTGCAGATACGCGCCATAATTCCCCCGCTTGGCGATGAGCTGCGGGCACCCAAAGTTAACATCAACCGCCAGTGCACTCGTAAAGTGCTCAGCCGCTTTGCGCATAACACACGGATCGTTACCGCATATTTGCACAATCAACGGCGAATCGATGAAATCATCAAGCCATCGCTTCTTGTTTTTTGCCTGCAAAAACTTCTGTGTGTGCACCATTTCGGTGTAACAGAGATTCGCGCCGTATTTTCGTGATAGTGTGCGGTATGCCAGGCCACAGTTCTTGTACATCGGCGCGAGGACCATCAGCGGCCCATTTCTGAAGAACTCGTGCATGGAAGGGCTGGGAAATAGAACAGGCGTTTTTGAAGCGTAGTGACCGTGCCCGATCAGTCAAAGGTGCAAGCCAAGAAATTTATCTCAACGCACTTTCAGATCCGGTAACATCAGCTATGAAGCAAAAAACCAATCAAAACGTACGCATCGCAGGACAAAAAAATACAATTTTTTACATTTCTGTGTCTCACAAAATGAGCTGCCAGAAAATAACCGTGATTCGTGTCGGTGACTCTCATCCGGTTTGTACGGTCACAGATACGCTCTTCCACGGTGACATCACTGTCTGACAGGTATGCACGTCAGGATATTCCCGAAACACGAACAATCGTACCATGTAAGATCAGTTGATAGATTTTAAATTTATTTTTGCTCCATCACACAGGTCTTACCACGACCCTACACAAAACTTATCGGACTTGCATCATTTTCTGACACAATAACCTGCACACCTGGTATTTTGTCCTCCATCATCCCTTTCAAGTGCTCCAAGAACCACCTCTCACTTCTGCAATGCTCCAGCATCATGATGGTATTAAATTTTTTGTGCTTCAGAATATTGTGGTGCGTCATTTCACCGGTAATTATTACCGAGTTTTCACCGCCACCAAAATGTGCGCTCCCAACACCCACGTACACATAGGGCGGGATGCTATCCATACGGTGTATATCAGACAGTGCCAATCTTATCTCCTTGGCATTGCATGTCTTTTTCAGCCTATCAATGATAACACTCATCCGGTTTCCGTTATTACCCACAGCCACAGAGTCTGCCACTTCAATACCGAAACATCCAAGTTTTGACAGCAAGGTCGTATTCATGAGGTTATCCAGCGCCGTGTGTGGTGAAAAAACGCTGATGTGATTCTCAATAATAGCAGCTGTGAACAAACCAACGTCTCTTTGCGCGTTAAACAGCACAGGATGGTACGATATTACCTTTTTTATGTTCTTCTCAATGCATTCTCTCAGGACTTGCGGAGTAAAATCGATCGTTAAAAGATATTTTCTGTCGTTATTCTCGATGTTGCTGGGAATCAGGATGCCTACGTTATCCCATGATGCAGCGCCTGATAAAGGCGCGTAGAGTTGGAAAAATGGCAAAATGTGATTCATCGCGATTTGTGAACGGGAGGGCCCTGCAAATTCACAAATATAAAAATTGGGTTCGACACAAATCACCGTTCATGCTTACCTGTGAACACCACCGCAAGGTTTGCATACAGCACAGAGAGGCAGATAGCGAATCATGAACAGGGGTGCTATACAAATAATCGCCACATGATTATCAGACAATGCATGCCAAGTATTTTACGAATGAACCAAATCTGTTTCAACAGTGTGCACACGAATTGAAGGCAAAACGTGCTTTACAAACAAAGAATTTAAAAAATATCGATGAGGTGAAAAAACGGGTGTAAACTGGCAGTACAGCATTGGTCACTGTATATGAAACTATTAGCGAGGTGTTTCACAGTTTAAGCCTACTTCAAGTGCAGGTAACGAATTGTTGCTTTTTTGAGATTTTCGATTGGGCCAAGGGCTTGTTGCGGTCCATTAGGACACTTTAAAAACTATCACCGTATTAATGCAGAAATGAACGGTAAGACAGACGGTTTCAGTGTAAATTACATATAGAGCGTGCAATGTAGGTTTGCAGGACTGTTGCTCGGTTTCAATCGGAGAGTCATTCAATTAAAACGTGCAATAGCGCTGCATATTTCTAGTATTTTGGCCGGTGCTCATCGTGCTCTATAAACGTGGTGGTTGAAAAGCTGACTGGCATTCTATTGGCACGTGTACGAACATTTTCTACGTAAAAACTGAGCACGGAAGAATGCCAACAGCACGGTACGTAACGAAGAGTATTTGAACACAACACGAATGGTTGTGTGTAAATAGACTGGAAATAACAATGGAAAGTGATGAACAAGCAAATTTTATACAGAACGAGACGGTGATGCAGAATATGGAAAAAACATTGCGGACCGCGGAACTAGAGCTGAATGTATCGGTATCTCCAGACTTGACCGCAATCACAGGTTACCTCCTAAATATCACCGTTATACGATGTATAAATACCATTTAACAGGTATTTTGCGGTGCTTAGACGGCCATCCACAGTTGCGTACCGAAACCGAAACATTTTTGTATCACCACCAATCACGAATAAAAATTTTATAAAAATGAGATCAAAAATTTATAAAATAAAGGAGATTAAGATAAATGTGCGTTGGACTGTTACGAAAGATGTTTATGAACTGCAGAGCAGCCTGCCGCAGAGTGGCGAATTTTATCGCGCCATCTAACAAAAATAGGGATGATATTAGATCGAGCGAGGAAGAGCGGATTATCCAGAGAAGCAGAGATCGGATAGTTGGAAAGAAAAATAGAAGAAAGTCGACCAATAAAAGCGCGAAAGAGGATGCGGGTAGCGTAGTGATAGATAGCGATGTCTCATCTATGTCGGGCATATCAGAATCAGGAAGTGCTGTGAAGGACAGAAGAACCGTGGATGAAAAGGAAGCAAGATATCCCAGAAAAGGGATTGCATCCACAAAGGAGTGGAGCAGGGCTGTGAATGAACAAATGAGTGATGATCACAACTCTTTGGTCTCGCTTAGTCTTTCGAAGTGCGAAGAGAAGGACGTTAAACGTGAAAATACCGACAAAAAAAGGCTAAGAAACCAAAACAGCTCCAGAGATGACAGGTTAGCCCGTGATACAAACAAAGTGTCACAAGTTTCTGTTTTACGGAACAAGATACCATTCAAGAGAAACGAGAATTACCGCAGCTCCTCAATGACAGAGTCATCAAGCAATATCTCCCTGCTACCGTCAGACAATGAATATGGAGAAACAAAGCCCACGATTAACTTTAAGAACAAGAGCGATTACTCTGATCTGATAGAAAATTATGAAGACAGTGGTGAGCAAAGACAGGTTATAGATAAGATGAAGAAATTTTTGAAAAAGTGTGAAGGCAAGAAAAAAGGCAAAAAGTAGAGCGTGTAATGCATCGATACGGACATAATGAGAGAGATATCGTATTTTGACATACCACAATAGAAAGATGTAGCGTATAAGTACAATAACGGACTACATCAGGCAAAGTTTATGAACGTACTCTAACCAATCCTGGCTGGTTATCCAAGGGAACAGAATGAACAGGTGTTCCACCTCTTTCCTTATAAATAAACATAAATATATGCTATGCCAGTACGGAACAGGCATCGATCCAACAGTGCTGTTCATGAAACGATCTTCCCTCACAATGCCATACTGCAACCATGCTAGTGCAATGTGGTGTTCTATTGCACAAAACTATGTTTTTCTAAAGATAGGTATTTTAGACCTTTTCGAAACATAAAAACCCTGAAATAGCTCTTAGCAGTCTAAAATATTCAAAGTGGCACGTATCCATTCCAAACACCCTGGTGCTCAGAATCGTACCTTAAACGCTTTCACAGGCCCTTAGCCAAGGAAAGAAGAACTTGGAGCATGGTGAAATGAGAAGGTAATCACCGCACTCGGTTGCTCAGCTTCTTCCAATGCGCATTTGAATGCGAGTACACCACGAATACGTAGCAGCAATCAAAAGATACTCGCCAATAAAACATAAAATACTGCATTGGTTGCACAGTTACGTTCAGCCATAAAAACCGTTTGATACCAACATTCCTAAAAATGAACAACCTTAGTGCAACTTCCTGCCGATAAGAGAACCACAGTTACGTTCAGCCATAAAAACCGTTTGATACCAACATTCCTAAAAATGAACAACCTTAGTGCAACTTCCTGCCGATAAGAGAACGTAACAAACATTTTAGTCATTTTCTACTAAAAATACGTTTATTTATCTCCTCATACATCAACAACACTTTTAGTTATTTACAACCAAATTTCTTTCTCAAGTCGGCATATCCGCCAACAAACTCGCCATTCACAAATATGATAGGAAATGTTCTGTGACCGTATTCTTTCTCCGTCTCATCAACAAGAACAGGATTCATCTGCATGCATGCACATTTTACATCAATACTTTTCTCTTTCAGCAGTTTATGTGCTTCTATGCAGTCCTCACAGTCCTTCATTCCACATATTACCGAAAGCTTGTGCTCCTTCACGTAGTTCTTGTTTAAGTTGACGTATACACAGTGCGGCTCATCCATCATAAGAGTGTACTTTACAGCGATTATATACTTTCTGTGCTCTATTTTCTATTCGTTTTCGGTCCAAACCTATTGTTGTGTGCCATGATAAAAAGTAAATCTGACTTGTAAAATTTAAGGTAGTCCTTTAGACCTATTGCAGCGTGATACGCTTGACAACTGCCCGTAGAGCGGCTGAGCAATGAGCTATGTCGATATGAATGGAGCAATCACGCCGATAAGAAACGAGCAAACGATTCGTTGCTCGTTTCAGAAATAAATTGAAGAACCAGTGAAAATAGTAATAATGTGCAGAATAGACATCAAAGAGCAACGCGCATCCCAAATTTTTGGTGCGTTGCTTATCTTGCACTAGGACATGCACCTGCACGAATAGACACATCAACAATTAGCGGCACACAAAATATTTGGAGATAGAGCATATTTCTATACACAGAAATAACGCGCACTCCAGCTCTCCTCTGACAATTAATTTTACGGTTCTCAATTCCTTCAATTTGGTGCTGCATCTTCATGCACTGGATAATTGGTTTTTGCCAGGACACGGCAAACATCATCCAAACACCTTTTGAACCACGATCTGTGCCAGGCACGACGAAGCATTGGTCGTACAAAACGGAAGAACAGTCGAACTAGGACTTATCGATGCAAAAAATATTTTTATTCTTTCGTTTCGGGCTACGGTAACATGCTTGCATCCCCTTTACGCACCACATGCTTCTTTTACTGCAAGTTAACGGATAGTGCCCGTACTACCGTTCAGTTTAGCTGCGTACATTCGAGCCCAACACTTTATCACGCTGTTTCATCGCTTATATCGTGGTGTAAGTATCGATTCAACCGTGCCAATCTCATCTTTCTACGAGTTGCTTAGTTATGACACTTTTCTACCGGCCCATCACCTGGCATGCCCAAAAAGATTGCTCTGCGTGTTGTTCAACGCCAGTATTCGCCCATAATACACCACACGATCAGTTCAACCGCTCTTTCACCAACATTAACCTTTCTCTTCTTCATCACGTACTTGCACCGTTTTTCGTACCATTCCATCCGATCTGGTCGCAATCATACGGTCTACCTCTCACCCATCTGCTTGTACGACCCGGCTATACCATCCAACCCGTCATGAATCCTATCATCAAACTGTTCAACATAGAAATTAACGCACTGGTCCTCATTTCTCTTTATCAGCTCGCCTGTGCTGTAATAGTCACAT
The DNA here is from genome assembly GCF_000192795.1 of Vavraia culicis subsp. floridensis. Classification (NCBI taxonomy): domain Eukaryota; kingdom Fungi; phylum Microsporidia; family Pleistophoridae; genus Vavraia; species Vavraia culicis. The sequence goes on along the minus strand of NW_007360608.1, from coordinate 163,603 downwards.
GCAATCATATCAGTGCACTCGTTGCCATCCGCACCGGCATCGTTGAACGTATTGACATCGTACGCACCGTCCCACCTCTCCCCGTCAAACGCCAAATTGAGTTCAAACGGCACAACGATCGGCATGCCGATATTGATGTCAAAGCGTGTGTGGTACCGGCAGTCCACGATTACAACGCATTCTATTCCATCCATGCACGTTAACCGCTCGTACGAAATGTCACGTAAGTAGTACATGTACACTTTTTTACCTCTGCTGACCAGGTACTCCTTTATTTTGTATGCGAATTGTTCAAGTTTGAAGTTTGTGAAGTAAATGCCGAAGATGTTCAAGTGCTTGACCTTTTCTACGCGGCTGAGCCGCGATACCAAAAATTTTACTCTGTCGAACTCGGTTGTAAAACTGTGCGCCCTTTCTGTGTTGTGAGGTGTTACGGTGGTGCTTTTAGTTCGGGTCTGTCCTGTTCCCGGAGTGCAACCGCACGGTTCATGGTCATTGCCTGTATGTTTGACCAATCCCTCCTCACCGATAGGTTGGCAATCGCTGCTGTGCTTTGCTGTTACATCTGTGCGGTTTGCACCGCTACCAAATTTGCTCTTCTCGTCCATTGCTCCGTCTTTTCGTTCAACAGCATCCTTCAGCGCACTGGCAACCGGTCCATTTACGATGTTCTCCATGTTTTGTTCCCTATCACCTGCAGTTACACCACACAGCGCAGCATTATCTGCACTAAGCCGCTGAGCGCACTCCTCATCGTTCATCATCACACCGCCCGTTTTCCTCACCTCCACCGTGCCGTATCGCATCTGGTAGTACTTCACAACATTTTCATTCGTACTATCAACGATAGCCCGTCCCTTTTCCACATCCACAACAACCACTCGTTCACATTTGTCATCCAACACTGCATAGCACTCAAAATCGTGCAACTCGCACATCTCACACAGCACAACGTACATGCCGCTCTTCACGTACTTCAATCCGCATGCAAACCTCGTTGAGCACAGTATGATCGGCTTGTACGCACGCAAGCCGTTATAAACTACCCGTGCAACGCTCTCGTTGCCGTACTCTGGTATGATGTAAATCTGTTGGTTTGTTAGCGGTTTTATATCACAAATGGTGCTCAGACTGAACGTGTTGTTGAATTTTATGGACGTGATTGTCTGTGCAGGCGTGGAATGTGTGGTTACTGTTACTCCGTTGTGGGTGCCTGTGGGCATTCAATGGGCACTTGGTTTTGAGAATTTTTGATGGGCGAGCAGAGCACAGAAGCAGCCCTGAACATGCAGCTAAACAAGAGAAAGCATGCAATACGAGTTATTTAACAGTATGTGGTGCTGAGATAGCACCACAGTGTATTAACAGTGCTTATAACACCGGTAAATAAATGAGCAGAACAAAAAGTGTAAATTCTACAGATTTACACATAACACTGCAATGCAACTGGAGCAGTAGATAATTTCATCATTCACCCACTCCTTACAGCAATTTATACCGCTTCTTACGGTAAACGTTTAAATAGCTGCTTTGGGAACGAAGTTATGAAATAATACGCCTGTTCAGCATTCTCACCACGTGCTCCCGCACATTTATCGCTCTGTTTGCTATTGCTAGAAATACCATTTTTTATGGCGGCGCCTTCACAGCCAAAAATTTTGGCAATACACTCCTCCGATTTACCGTCCATTACCACGCAGATAAATTCCTACGTGTTCATGAGCACGATTAATTCAGCACGGCACCCTCACACATAATTTTTGTTCCCGTCTAGCACATGTTTACACCTCCTCACGCTCTTTTCCGCCTCACTTACATCCACCGTTTCCTTTTTCAGCGCACGTTTTCACTTCAAAATCCGCCATTTCTCTGCCATTTTTGGTCCTCCATTTTTTTATCCCTGCTAAATGCAGTACAAAGACATACTCGACGAACTGGTCGTCCGATTCCTCATGAATCTTCCAAAACAAGATTACGAATCGGTGGAACGTCTATTCTTCATCCTTGAGGAGGTGCACTGGTACTACATAGACTTCATGGCAGACGATAACAAGACATTCCGCTCGTTCGTGGCGGACATTCTTTCACACATCAATTATCCACCGGTAGACATCGACCAGAGCCTGAAAGCATTTGGCGAGTACAAATATGATGTGCCTGTGTATGGCGCACTGATATTCAACGCACAGATGGATCACATATTGCTCAACAAGGGATGCAGCAAGCGCTCACAGTTTCTGTTCCCGAGGGGAAAAAAGTTCATGAACGAGGCGGGTGCACAGTGTGCGATACGGGAAGTGTATGAGGAGATAGGATATGACATTAGCAACAAGATTTGCCGAATTGTGATAAGGCCGAGCGGAGAAAGGTACACGCTTTACCTGGTTTTTAATGTGCCGGTTAAGACACGTTTCGAGTGCCAGACGAGAAACGAAATTGCGGAGATACGGTGGGTCAGCGTGCGTGATATCTTGGGGAAGACCGGAAATGATCTTAAGCAGGTGAGGAACGTGTATTTCAAGATAAAGGATAGAATCGATAAGATAAGGACGGGCAGGTTTATGTTTGACAGGAGAGCTGTGCTTAGGGAGTTTGATCGTGTTATCACGTCGATATGACGCGTGTACCACCTAAGTCTAGGGGCAGTCGCCGTTTCATCTGTGGTGGAGCGAGGTAAATTTGTACTACGTTCAGAGCGCATCGCTCACTTCCCGTTTCCTGGTCAAGTCTTGGGACACGTGAACGTCCTGCAGAAGACGGCATGCTAATTAAATGTGGCTGTTATCGAAGTGCACTGGGCCACGGCAAAGGATGAATTGCAAAATGCTGTGATAGAGGCGTGAGAAGGCAAAAGAACGTTTTTAATGAAAAAATGCAGCATAGAAGGAATCGCAAAATTGTGTGATAAACCTGTTGGGCCACCGTTTAATAAATCGTTTTCTGCTGAAAAACTGAACAGTAAAGTTGTTGTTAGCGAACGGCAATCGATCACGAATCGTGATAACAAGGCAATGAACTATAAACAGTACTCTTTCTCAAACAGTGAAAAGTATCGCTAGTGCGAGAAAGCACGATCGAACAATGAGCATGAACACCTGCTCAATGCCCATAGCATCAAAATCTTAGAACAAGCCATTTCTGCATACACTACTGTTTTTAGTGTTCTCGTGTACAAGAAGTGGTTTAAAGGATTGTTTAACCCGATGAGAAAACCATCCACAAAATAAAATGCGAATTATCCGCTCAAGCACGGATGAACAAAATCGTGCAGAATTGGCCGGTTGTTTATGTTAGGTGCACAAACATGGCAAGACTGCACCAGCACTTCTTAATGTCGTGAGATAGCGGTTCAAGCCAGTTGTGCTACTACGTCCAGAATAAAAATTTTACTTTGTACGGCCATGTTCTGTCTCTACGCCATCTGCCAACGTATCCCAATCGCTTCATAAATCCTCACCATACTCACTTTCTATCTCCTCATCCAACTCATACTCTGATTTTGTAGCGGCATCCAGCGCCTTCAAAACATCCAAGGATGTTTGATAAGAATCAATTTTGTGCACCGCTGTGCCATCGTTTTCGTCCGTAGACTCATCTTCTTCACTTGATGATTCGTGCGCATCGCTATCATTTGCACATCTCTTATCGCATGGATCGCTGCTGCTGCATGCATTGCTGCTGTGCTCATCATATACACCATCTCCTTCACACTCATCCATTTTCTTCTCAGCTTCCTTTACCACGTGGTCTATCAGATCCTTCATCTGGTACATTATTTGCTCTGCAGTAAAACCCTTCACATACACCTTCTCGTTGCCATACTGGTACCTTTTCCATAACTGCTCGTAAATCTTACACACCAAGTCTAGCGATCCGTCTTCTTCTGCTGAGGTTGCTGCCGATCCTATGTTTGATACATCGCCGTTCGCATCGCCTTTTACGCTTTTTATCCCTTTCCGTGTTGTTTTAGTTGTGAGTTGACCGTTTTTATTCGTTTTTTGTCGCTTCACCTCTTCGTTTTCCCTACCGCTGCTCACCTTTTCTTTTCCTTTTATCCTCCTCAACTCTTCGTTTTCCACCACATGCTCACTCCTCCTCATGTTTATATCACTGACCACACTCTCTTCACACTTTTTCTTCTCAATAACACGCCCATTTTCCATCATTTTTTGCTTTTTCTTCTGTCCCACGCCCCTTTGTCCGATCTCTTCTCTCATGCAGGGAACCGCAATAAAATTCTTTTAGTGCCATTACAAAAAAAGTAAAAACGATGAGCAGTGCACCCTTCATTTCCACCAGTATGTTTTTGAAGAACATAAAACTACATTTGCATGCAAAGACAGTTTTTTCTATTATATTACACGTTCCACGGCATAATGACCATAAGAACGTACAAGCAGCGATTTCGTATGCCTTGTGAACGAATTAAATGTAAACGATAAGAAATACCAAGACATGTTCATTTGAAAAGGTGTACTTTCCGTATCCATAGCACACAAGACATAAAAAGCAATCGTACATGATATACCATTTTTATTTTTACATCACCATCTTTCACGAACACTCCACATCTTTTCACGCACCGTTCCATGCTCTTGTCCAAGACGATACTCTCAGCACTGATCATAGACATCGCACTAATTGCTCATTTATGATCATCCGCCGATTTACTTTATCTTCCATCCGTTTCATTTTTTAGCTGTACCGTGCCCTTATGCTCCCCATTTTGTATACGTCCTGCCAAGATAATAAAACCTGCGCACTCTTCCTGACATTCTCATCCACAGTTCTTGTCCTGATCAACCACCAAATACGTTCAAATGACATTCTCATCCACAGTTCTTGTCCTGATCAACCACCAAATACGTTCAAATGACATTCTCATCCACCATAAACTTGAAATACTCTACCATTTCAACATTCATCATCGCATACTTCTTTACATCACCCTCCTTCTCCCTCAGCACACCCCTCATTCTAGCGTTCTTGCTCCTCTCAAATTCTAGCTGATCCCTCAAACTCTCGTTCTCCATCATTTTACTGTGCACTTTTTCATCGGCCATCACTTTAAACGCATTTGCACGGTCATCTGCACGTGTCAAGTCCTTCTCCAACGTACCAATCTGCAATTTGTACTTGTGCTCATTTGCAGTCAGCTTGTTGATCTGATCCATAAGCATCGACAACTTTGTATCCTTCTCTTGGAGCGCAGACAAAAGATGATTTGTATTTGCGTGTGCATTTCTCGATGTTTCTCTTTTCAGTTCATCCTCTAGAAACGATATCCGCCGTTCTATCATCTCATACTCACGGTAACTGAGCGTTATTTCATCGTTCTGAACCGCACTGCTGTCAACATACGCTCTCCGATCCTGTATTGCGCCATCCGCATGGTGCGATACGACTGGATAGTTGTGAGTGCCTGTGGACCTGTAAATCACAGTATTTCTGCTTTTTATCATTTCTCCTTCACCCATCATTGAATGTGAAATACTTTGGTTTCGCAGTAACCTGCTGCTACCTGCCGTATTAACACCCTGCCATCCCTTGTCACGCATTAACGTGCTACCGTTCCCCCTGCCTACATCGTAATTTGTGTTCTCTGCCCGACGTATATTCCATTCCATACTGTTACTCCTTTCTCTGCTGTCGACAATTCTACGAACTCCTTCCATTTGACGCCCATTCCGTTGTTCAGCAACCCCCAGCTCGGTCCTTCCGGTTATACTCATCTGAACATCGCCCAATGTTTCATTTCCATGGCTTTCTCCCATCTTCTGCTTCGCAATGCTCCCTCCTTCGTCTGCATCTTTGTCTCCAGCACTGTTACCTATTTTTTTGTCCACCACACTTTCCCCGACATCGCTTATCCATCCAATTGCAGACTTATCCTTTTCCAGACACCCGCCGATCCTCTCTGCCCTGTCTCCCGCACCATCCCGTCCTGTCCCATCATCTATAATATCTCTGCTAAAACTGATACTATCATCGAACAGCACAGTATCCTTCTCCTCGCTCTCTCCCAAGTCATGCCAATCCGCATCCTCATTACACGTCTTGTCCTCAACCACGCTGCTGTTAATAAAAGACGATAACCGTGTCACAGAGTCTGCAATGAAGTTTCTCAGGCTCTTTACCATTCCTGCAAGGGCAAACATTTTTACGGTTTTTGTTGTTTTTTTATGGTGCTTTTTAGTGATTGGTTATTTTCTTGTTTTGATGTGTAAATTTACGGGTGGCTGCTGTTTCAGTTTTTGGATCGTTAACGGTTTGTGTTGACGTGTTAATAAGCCTGCAATTATTATCGAGAAATACATTTCGTATTTTGAACCTTGCGTGAGGGGTCGTTTAGTTTAATTCTTTTACCCCTACGGAATTACCGAATGATATCGCGGATTGCACACTGCGAGGGTTCTTAGCGTAATCACGATGGTCATTTTTATTCAAACATCGAGAACTTGGTGTGTTTGTGAATTGATGAGGTATTAACTAGCAATAACTTTGGATGTTTATTCAGGAGAGAGGTGTTATTAATGGTTCGTTTTGTGGGGCGTTTCTCTTGCAAAGAAGGAGCAGAATGACGAATCACTTTTTTTCATTGTTGTGCCGTTTACTTAAAAATTCATTGATTTGCTATGGATGCCTCACATCAGAGACTGATGCTCGACCTCTCAATCTCGTTCATCATTTCCTTCACCTTTAGGTAGCACTCCAGACCAGCACCATCCTTTCGCGTCCTTATCCCCCTCCACTTAGCCATTAAAGTGCACATCCGCCATATAACCACGTCATTAAGCACATCGAGCACGCTCCTATCGATCCTAACAAACCTTTTCCTCAGGTTGACGGCCAGCCATCTCGCCATGGCACTCCTCACATCACCCTCCTTGGCCTTCGCAACCACCCTCCCCGTCACATCCTTCCACTCCTCACCACCAGTACATATTACCATTTTCCTATTTTCTGCCACAACCATTTGTCCCTCAAACTCCTCTTCAATCAGCTTTTCTCCGTACTGTTTCAGCTCGCGCGCGTAATCACAGATCAGTCCTTCAATGTTATAAGTTATACAATTGGTGTAGATGAGATTAAGATCATATCTAAATGACTGTTCATCGTATATGTCTGCACGTTTGAGCATTGTTTGTAGGTCCATGGGATTTTTGATGATATCGTAATAGTTGTATGCCTCTCTCTTTTTAACTGGATAGAGAAAGGGAATTGAGTAGGGCTTGTACTTTTTGAGACGGGTCAGAATGCGTGTGAATATGTCATCCGTGTGGAATAGGCGCAGATTTTCTACCTGAGAGAAGTTTTTGTGTTTTTTTATGAAGGAAAAGTAAAATGGTGAAATCATAACGAGGGGTGTGTGAGTAAAGAAATTGTTACGGATCATAATTGTAGAATAAATGCTGTTAAGGTCGTGATATGCGCTCAGTGCACGAGTAAAGATTGTGTGATGATAATTAAACAGACTTTAAAAAAGCTACGGACCATAACGTTTGTTCGTTGATAGTTTACCATGCTTTTTGGACCTGTGACATGTCAGGCGCGTGGATGTATCCTTGGTAAATTTAGTACAAGACCTACGATGCAAATGCTTCTACTTTCACTGCAAAAGGCCAAAAAGACTTTGCAGCATATCGCCATGCTTACTTCTCCACCTTTGTTTCCATCATAGCAAGTCAAAAAATTCTTACATTGCATTACCGCGCTGGTTTCACTCCTCGTGGTAGCGAATTGATCTTAATGTCTCTGTTGCGTGGTTTCGATATGATCGATAAATCGTTGTAATAAAGTGCTTAGCTCTCAATGGTAACGTTAAACCGGGATGGCAAATCCCTATAAACACGTAGCATTGCGGCTAAAGTCGTGTATGCGCTGAATATTGCATTGCAAATAACCACCGCAGTCGTTGTTTCTTGTGACCAATTTTCATCAACAGAATGCTCAAACGGTGTTACGTATCAAATGTTCTGATAACCGTGGTATGCTCTGTACATATCATCTGTTATTTAGGCATCATCTTCTGAGGATGCTTTACAATGCATTTCTCTGCCATTTTTAGGCATTTATTGGCTGATTTGCTGAAAAAGTTTTTATTACCTAGATTAATAGCGGTGTACAGCTTTGTGAGAAGATGTGCAATAATATGATTGCGAGACTGTCATATTTGGTTTGCTGATAGCATCAAATCATTTGTTGTATTTTATTCGTGTTCTTTGCCTTTCACGGGGATGTACACGGTGAGGAACAGAAGTGCTATCCTGTAGAACACATACCAGATGTTGAACATGCACACCACATATTTCATTAATAAAATTAAAGTTCCGGTTGGTATTTTAATGAGCGTACTGCCAACAGGTGGACCAACTATCAGTCCAGATGATGTCATTGTTACGATAAAAACGCTTTAATACAATCTTGATAATTTTTTTGTCAGAATCTCTGGCCTATTTAGGCAATTGTAGGAGTAGAGTAGCATCAATTCGTCTGATGATCGATCCAAAAGCAAAGCAATCCTCAACTAGTTTACCAAACGGAACCACAAGACGTGATCATATCGAACAAATGTGCGGATTGGAACGTAGCGCAAAGACGAGCGTTTGAGTAGATTTATATAGAAAGGTTCGTTGAAGCAACATTTAATTAGCATGTTTTCTTAGAAAAATGCATCGCACTCAACATTAAATACACTTCCAAGATTTTTATAAGGTGGTCGTTGGTATGAAAGATCGTGAGATGCCATAAAAAAGAGTTTCTCTATTTCTTGTTGAGGAATACAAGAGAGTGTCAACATACCAGAAATAGCATCATAATCAAATGGTCTCGTAGATCGATATTCCACGCAGAGATTACGTGCTATGTTGAAATGTAGAAAGTTTGATCAGACTCTCGTTGAAAAGGTGAACATAGGACATTACACATAAGATGAAAGGCAATATTAAACACATATGCTCTCTCCTTGGCCCATATGAATGTTGTACATGTGGTAATGAATATGTTACTGCCTGCCATTTGAGAAGGCGAATAAAAAACTGTTAAATGATGGATAAAATGGACGATTTTAGTGGAAAGGTATGATCTTTCTGTATTGTATAGGGCCGAAACAGATATTTAAAGATCAAAAATTACGAACTCATTGTATATAATGTTAAATGGCAGCGTAGGCTAGAGGGCTGAGCTCAGAATCTATTGTTGTTTTTTATGAAATATCATCATTAATATTACGGATAGTACGAACTTTGTTAAGCATTTAATGCTATTTTGAATGTTTTGGTTTATTAAAACATATAACACGTTTTTATTTGGTCCAGGATGGAATGCCAAGTGAGACCTGAATGAGCGAGAAAAACCATTAAAGTACACGTTTCACCACCAAATACTATACATTCAATCGTAAGTCTACTATGTACAATTTATTACAGGTATTACCTACTATAGCTTGCTTATCCTTTGATATACCGAGGTCAGTGTATGCTTACTGTTACTAACAATCACTGTTCGTTATTCAATTGCTATCTTGAATTAATCACTATCCGCTATAATAATCAGGACGCATAGTTAGTTCGTGTAATTTACGTATACTCTCCTCATATGAGCACCATACATCGAGATTTGGTCTTTTGTAAGAATTAAAAGCAGCTGGCGCTCTCTCTGGAGGTTCGCGAACTGCCCAATGTTCCAAATATAGGATCGATATGAATGCAGAAATAAATATGCACTAGAGCAGAGAACAAAAATAATTATGGCAGAGATGATTCTCAACAAGAATATCTAACAGATAAGTGTGGCAATATTGTACTAAAAAAAGCTGTTATAAAAAAATATGCCATATTTGTTACTTCCATTTTCATCAATACGATAAAAATGTTAAAAATTTTTGTACATTCTAGCATATGGTCATTGTGAAAAACTACTTGATTTTTACGGTCCAAGGTATGTTTTTATAACGTAACGCTCATAGTTGACATCATTTAAAGGCTAATAAACAAGGGAATACCTCATTTTGGAATAATATTTCTCATACTGGATCTAAAAGGATTGATGTTTTGCCTAATTTGTTACAAGTGTGACATAAGTGGAATAGTACTTTAACGCCGTGGAGCGCTGATATAAATAAGGCCATATCGCTGACCATATGCATTTTTGTAATTTTTTGTCACTAGTCCTGGCAATAAGTGCTTCCCAAAAAATTTTTGAAAAGAAAACAGGAATAAAATCTGATGAAATACCGGATAATAGCTTTAAGGAGACGAGTGAAACATCAAGATACCATTGTATGGTCAAATACTTTTTGGATCTCTGCGATTTGGTGGACAACTATTCCGATGCAACAAATTCTATCTGGAAAAGTTTGGCGAACGAACTGAAACAACAATCATCAAACTATTCTTATGATAAAAGGACCAAAATTAAAAATCTATGTAAAGATTTAAAATCAAACATCAAGACGCTAACGAGTATGTCAGAGAAATTATTACGGATATCGCCAGCTCTAGAACCGATATTGACCATAGAAATGATCAAAAATATGACCGGTATATTGAACATACTTATTACCGCTTTGCACAATTTAAATTGTGAATTTGATATATTTGATACTCAGCACGAACTTCTTGAAGAATTAGAGGATGCACACACTACATTTTTTGTTAAACATAAAAAATTTCTTGGAAAAATAAAAGGGGAAACGACACCCAATACATGTTCCTTGGACTTGGAAGAAGACATTTTGTTAAATATTGGCAACTTATGTCATGTCGTATTGCTTGTTCAACAAGATATTTTAAACTGGGCCAGAATTTACACTCAGAACACTCCTTGTGACGAAAAAAACGAGAATCCGTTAAAAAGACAGTTGGATACGAGTAGTGATGCTGATGAAGATGACCATTCGGTAACCACTCCCAGCAAGAAGCTGAACTAAATTAAACAACAATTTATTCGGTTATCCCAGCATACGCTTCTATTTTTTAGCTACACTTGAGAGCATGCCAAATACAATGCCAGTTACTCATTCTGTGAACAACAAGCCCAAACATAATTTTTGTTGTAATTCACTTCTACTCCTATCGTGATACTGTCTAAGGATAGAGTACAAACATAGTTGGCGTGGTTGTAATGACAATCATCAATTATATGTCCGGGCTTGTCATCATATCAACAATTTGGATGTTTAATTTGTAAAGTATTCCTTTCTTAAGAATTGGTTTAATACCATTTCACAGCCACAACACGATAAAGGTTTTTACCGGTGATCACACTCAACTGCATTATTTGCAATTTTGTACGCTCAATTTTGAGTAAATTCATACGATATGGTAAAATTACTGTTTATCTTCTGTTTTAAGCGTACATGGTAATTGTAGTGGCGTGATTGCGTAAAGTATTACCTTCCAAAACACTCTGATACGCAGCCATTCTATATACTACTTGATCTTTGGTTATAGTAAAAATGGTGTATATTCGTGATACTTTTCAGTGAAAATCCTTTTTTGATCGCCTAAATACAATAATTCACGACAAAGTGTTCATTGCAAGCCTCCTCATATTGCATTCAGCTTACTCTACCCTGTGCTGACAGTTGTAATTTGCTTTGGCATTTAGTGTTTCACCTGCCCAGTGTGACAGGAACCACTCTCAATGTTTCAAACGAATCACAAACATAGAGGTGTGCCCATTTGGATGGTATTCCCTGTAGGAACGAACAAACTACTTTTAGAAGAAAGTTTTGTTCGAATCAATTATCTCTACGAAAGCAAATCAAGCGTTTGTGCCATGCAATCACGGTCACTTGGAATATTAATTCACGTACCACTCGCACGATTCTCTGCAGAAAACGAAAAGACCTGTTCTAATAATTTCTAGTTACCAGCGTCGTAGGACGAAGCGTAAAATCACCACAAAAAGAGCTAACAAATTGCTAATGAGCAGTCATCATAATACAATACCAACAAAATAGAATTTCTTCTACAATTTATTTCGCAAATCGCTATAACAATTTGATTTGATCGCCTGGTCTAATTGTATTCATTGCTCACAACATCAGTCATTTTTAATAATCATGTCAGGCAGGTAACTCCTACTATATTCACAAAATACCCTGAATTAGAACAACAAAACGAAGTCTCCCTTTCGTTCAACAGTCAAAAAGAGAGATACGACAAACATTGCGTATCTTAACGGTTACAACCGGAAAAACATCAACCAATCATTTTTTAATAACATAATACCGCACCAATCAATCTACACTCATCCTTGGCACTAAAACCAGGGATGCCACAAAGGACTAACCTTGCACAACTTTTCAGGATCGCAACAATCACTCAACACCCTATTTATAGTTCCAACCGTTTTCATTCGCTCTCTCACATCCTTAACATCACAATCTGTAAGCAAGACCACGATGTCATCCGAGTACTTCGACTCAAGCAACCACTTCGAAAAGAAATGTCCTACAGATAGGAAACGACCCTCTATATTAATCCTGTTGAAATATTCTTGGAAATTTGGCGTAAGCCTCATCAACATCGAGTCTTCTTGATTTGTTTTACAGAAACAGTTTGACTGGTATAGCGAGGCTCTTCTAAGACCCAATGAACACTGGTCAGGCTGTTTAGGATCCACAAAAAAGAAATAAAGGAAAAACGAGTCGATCGAGAAGTTGTTCAGAAATGCGCCTCTGAACAGAAAATATTCTCTGTCGCGCCTAAATACGCCTTGCAAATACCTTTTCAGTATTTTGTTTCCCATCTTTTTGTGCATGGTGAGGAAGGCATCTAATTTGACCTTATTAGGGGCTCGTATCACCGTTTCCTTGACTTTCATTTCAAAGCTTTGATCGCTCTCCTTGTAAGGAGGCATCAAATCAAACATATTTGCTGAGTTTGCACCTGATTCAATAAATTCGCCGGAACAGATGAAGTTCTCGTCTTTGTCGCGCATAGTTGCGTTGCACATTCCGTTTTCATTTGCTCCACCTCGCTCTCCCTCTTTTTCTTTCTCATACTTTCCCACAATTTCCAAGTACTCCAGGATTACCTCATCCTTGTCCTTATAGGTTTCCATTATCCTGTCAAACCCGATGTAACTGTCTTTGACACGCTCCAGCCTCGTGTTCTTGTGCAACGCTATTCCCTGTCTGCTGTGCAGTTTGATGCCTCTTCTCTTGAGATGTATGCTGTCTTTCATGAAATAGTCGAGAATATTAGCTGTCTGCAGTAGGTACTCCTCCTTCTTGTACACATCAGGCAAATTGTAGATGAAAATGTAATTGTAGTTCTTTCCGTCATCACCGTGTATTATGATGTTGTTCTTTATGGACGGCTCAAATCCTACGATGTGTGGCTTATCCAGAAAAACGTCCTTCAGAGAATCGTTCAAGCCCAGCACCTCGAGCTGAGAAAAGTTGTTGTTCAACTTGTAAATGTACTCAATTTTTATGTTCTTCTCTTCGTCGTAGTATCTCTTGAATTTGTTTTTCCAATTGAACAGGAGAAGCGCGATTTCCTTCATGCACAGCTCTCGATCATAAAAATCCTTCACAAACTCGTCGTTTTCCAGAGCAATCGCAATCCTGCGGATCTGTGATTTGAGATAAACTACGTCTCCGTTACATCCGAAAAGAATGTTCAGGGACATATTGAACGCGGTGTTCAAAATTCTGTAAAATTTGATCTCCTTCTTCGGCTCCAGCGCAAGCTTTAGAATTGAGAGCAGCTGTTCCAGCGAATATACCGTATATGAGTGCTTGTTCTTTGCTATCTGCATTATCTTTTCAATTTCCCTCAGAGACAGACCAGAGCCGGGACTAGCGTACGGCTTGTTAGCAGGAAGTGTATTATAGGGCATAGCGGTATTGAACCCTCCACTTGCACCGCTGTCCTTTCCGCCCTCGGCATCCTTCTCATTCCCACCCGTAATACTCATATTAACGCGCATCAGTTCCAAATAAACTGTTTGTGCACCAACGATCAACATTCTCTCAATCAAGGCCTCGGCACAGTAAAAGTCCTCGGTTTTCAACATCTCAGCCAAGTTGCTGACATAGAACAGGAACTCTCTCATATCAATGTTATCGATCTGCTGTTTAAGAATGTCAAAGTTGTAGTTCCTCATGTAGTTGAGGAGCACGATGATTCCGTGCTTACTGTTGGACTGCAAGAACGCAGCAAACAGTTGCCGTACGTTTTCTTTTTTTGTCAAATCGAGAGTCTCCTTGAGGAAGACTGCCCAACTGTACCAATTCTCTGAAAGATCTGCCAACTGCACACTCTGTAAATACAACTTATTCGCCTCTTTCTGGTCGCTTATGAGCTGGGCTTTAAGGTTGAAGAGCCGAGCCTTCTGCGCCGCAGTGAAGTAGTTCAGGTTGGCAATGTTCACAAATTCCATACCTATCTGCGGGTTGCGCTCCTTGTAAATCTTCAGATCCGTTTCAATCTTTTCGTATGCATCGACCACCTCGATGTTGCTCAGAGAGAATATCTTGGTTATGGTGTGCTGTGCCACATCGTAGTGTCCGTTTTCGTAGCAAACCCTGCCCATCATATTGTAATTTTTTGCTAGCTCGTGCAGCGACTTCAAAGAACCGCTCAGGACATTCGAATGATTACGCAGCGTCATCAAATACGACCACTCCCTACATCCCTCAAAGTACATGGGCACCCTATCCTTTTTAATGCCATCATCCCGTATTTCCATGGTCACCTGCAGGTTGTTCAGAAAGTGTCTGTCACGGTATATCATGAGTTTGTGGATATTGCGGTCCAACAATCTGCTGTAAGTGGCATCATCGTTGTTTAAAAACGCATTTATCAGCAAACTCAGATTCTTGTCGCTCTCACGGACGAGCCTTACCAGCGCACTTCTTTCCTCTTCCACACTCAAATTGCTCTCTTTCCACAGAGCCTCGGTCACTAAATCAATGTCATTGTTCATAACACCTATCTCCTGCACTAAGTCCCACTGTTCAAGTTCTTTAGCGCACTCGATCCACTCTCTTTCCCAGACTTGTGCCTCGTCTTCATCAAAAGGTAACTCTTTGTTTATCCTCTCCAGCATTTTCTGAGCCGTTATAAAATCATCAAACTGCATCAATTTTAATGCCTCTTCCGTCTCCGTATACTTTGCGTTTAGTCGCATCTCAGCGTAGTAATAGTCACTATCGTTGTTCGTTGGCGCCAAGAATCTCATAAAGCTGTTTTTTGTGCCGCTGCCCATTGTGCTCGTTTTCTCGTAGCTGTTCACGTTTACCTTCTCGGTATTACCACTCGTAGCAACGGCACCCGCATCGGCCGACTTGTTGTTCGCGTTCTCTTTCTCCTCACACTCGTTCTCTATCTCGTAGTTTTTGTACTGCAAGTAGTTCATTTGAACATCCTCAATGTCCTCATCCATCACCTTCAATAAGCTTTTTCTCATATGAAACAGCAGCTGGTCATCGTAGAACATCAGGTCTAAAATATCTCCCGTCAGATTTTTATCACCAAGAAGCAAATCGCAATTATTTTTCATCATGGCAACTCTGAGATGAGCGAATGCGTCGCTGCTGAGATTTAGATTAACACCACTCTTTAACACCAACCCAAAGAACTGTTCTCTTAGCTCTTTGCGTGCCTTAAACCCTTTAAAAATGCTGCTGTCGATTACTCCTCTTTTTTCGTAGCTGAGCAAAAGCAGGTCCAAATCCTCGCCAACCTTCTCATTTTTCACAAATATTTCGGGCGGAAGAACGCCATGGCTGTTAAGGAGTTTGATAACTGCGAGCGAATTGAAATTCGGCAGTTTACACACAGCCTTGCAGTAGTTGACCGCCATTGTCACAAAATTCTCAAAAATAAGCGAAGTTTTGTCACTCGCGCTGCCAGCAGGTTTGCTCGCTTGATGTCCACCGGCGCTGCTCACATCATCTATTTGATCCATGTCTTCGCTCCGCCTGATCAACAAGTGCTCGAGTAGCACAAATATCACCGAATGATTAGCAAATTCATCAATCAACTTTCCTAACACTTCCAGCAGCCACTCGACATCCAGAAAAGGGATAAATTCTTTGAGCTCGTCTGCAAATTTATCACAGAACATTAAATTGGAAATGTTATTTACTGCACTCAGCAATTTCTCCTTTATCTCCAACTCTAAATTCTGCTTCTTTAACTCTTTGATGAGCAGCGTGATAAAATTGGACACGTTTATCGTTTCAGGGTTGATCGACAGACACGACATTCTCAATGGAACGACGAAGTAATCCTGAAACTTGAGGAACGAAGGATCTGTGGTGTGTGCACAATTGCTGAAATACAATGAATACAAGGACGAGAGCGTGCTGATCTGTGCATCAAGAATCACATTGTAGGTACTCTCCTTCTCCGTGTTCAGTATGTTACTGTATTTTTCGCTACCATTGCCCATACTTGCTTTCACCCTCTCATTGTCTCTCATTATGCTCTCTCTACCGTCCCTTTTCTCCTTTTTCATCATTATGTAATTGTTGACCACCAAAAGCAGGCCTATCGCAACCTTCTGGTGAACCTTAACATACGTGCTGAACAGCCGACACACAGCATCGCAAAGCTCAAAGACAATCTCATCATTCAGAATTTCGTTTCTTATGACAAGCGGATAAATTATGAATAAATGTGTTTTGTAGAATATTTCCGTACTCAAAAGATTGTAGATTTCCTTTTTGAGATCGTATTTGCGCGTGAGACTGTCAAATGCCTTGAAGACATACCTCTTGTATTCGGTAGGTGTGCCCGATAAAATATTGAAATATTCCTTTTTGCTGTCGTACAGGCTGAGATAGCAGATGCACGCAAAATCTCTCTCGTTTTGTCGGCAATAATTGATGATGTCCTTATTTTCGTACTCGGCAAGGTAGCTGTGGAAAACAAACTGGTTTTTGAGAAAACGGTCGTTGCTGTTCCTGAATATTTCGATGTTGCTCTCCAAAACTTTGTAGTTCGCAATAAATTTTTTTTCATTGAGATAGTCGTCTAGAATCAGAGAATTTACGTTGCACTTTTTGAACGGTGTTCGGCCCGGGCTGCCAGAGTTATTCTGCACTCCCTCCCCATTTTCTGTCTCAGCATCCGTCCCGCCGCTCTGCGCAAGTTCACCACCAAACGCGTAGTAAAACACCTCAAACGGATTGTTGTAGTCCATTTCATCAACACTTCTCAGAAAATACTCAAGAAGTGTTTCTTCGTTCCAATCATCAAATCCGTTCCGCAGAACAACATTCTTGTCAATCACGTACTGCAGCTCCTTCCGCAGCCTGTTTTTCACAAACAAATCGCTAATTCGTAAACTGTACTTGATCAGGTCCTCCTTTGTCGGATTCATAAAAACGAGCGATTTTGGAGTGTGCGGCAGTTCAACACTTTTAGAAAGAAGCGTTTCCACCGCTGGAAACTTGAAGAGCATTCTACAGTGATCAAATGCTATGTCAACATTAGTGAAGAAGATGTGGTAGATCGAAGGATTGTTCTGCAGAAGATTTTTGAGGATCTTTTTGTCTGGCGGCGTGGCGAGAAGAACCTTAACCAAGCGTATAAGAACATCTTCTGGCAACGAAAAATGCGAAAGAATGTGGAGGGAATCAATTGTCTCAAGCTTGAGCAGCTGGTTAACCTCCCCCTGCTTGTTAAGCAGAGTTATCAGGTAATGAGGATGCGTCTCAACTAGAAGTCTAAGTTTGTGTATTTTGTTCTCATCGATCGTGTTCGTTAACTCGCTCAGACTGTGGTGGCAGATATTATCGTAGATTTCCTCCGCCTCTGGCATGTACGAGAGAAGTTGTCTCAGCGCTTTTTGGCATGTCTCCTGGTCAATGGCATTGATGAACACCGATATGATGTGGTGAAGGTGCTCTTTACGGTTTACAACGGTGCAAACAGCACTCAAAAATTTCAGTGCACTGTGATAAACCTCTGGCCGGTTCATAATACGCGTGACAAAGTTCATAAAGGCATAGAAATTCTCATCCAAATCGATAATGGGCGGTCTGAAGAGAAAGACGTAGCTCAGATTTTCCAGTATTCCGTTGATATTCGCCTTGTACTGCAGACCGAGTGTGTTTTTCAGGATAAGCTCTTTATAGCTGCTCAAGAGATCTGCAACTGTCATGCCTCTCAGCTCACAAAGGTACTCTAGCGCAGCTTGTGATATTTCTCTTATACTTCCGTTTACATTGGCAAGTCCATGTATAAGAGTGATCTCCGTTTCTCGGTGAACATCCTGCAGTGATTTTCTCAAAACAAGAAGTACCGAGTTCTGCACTTCGTCCTTCACTGCAAACTTGCTTTTTTCAACGCACGTGAACAGTGCCTTGATGATTTTTGACTGGTACTTTTCTATCCCATTCAGATCTTTGTGTCTCAACAGATGCATCAGACCAACAAATCCTGCCTTTCGTTTCTTCTCGTTGCAATAATAGCATAGCTGCATATATTTCTTCAAAAAGAGATTGAAAGGATAGTCCTTCTGTATTTTTATGCTCAGCGGCATATGAGTCGTCTCGACTAAGGCGTTGATGAAAAAGTCCCTCAGTGCAACATCTTCTTTCATCTCGGTAACACTGCACTCATATCTCGAGCTTTCTTCACCTTGGTTCGACACCCCGTATTCTTCGCCACTCTGTGGAGTGCTTTTCACACCGCAAGTGTCCCTTTTTTCGTGCACAATACCTTCCTTATGCTTCTTGATACCTTTATCCGTTCTCATACTGTTCGCCATGCCGCTGTCTTTCGTGTTTTTATTCACCACATTTTCATAGAACCAGAACAAGAAATTCTCATTTTCCTCCAGAAAATCAACATCTCGCAGCTCCAGTAGACCAACGATCGCATCATACGCTACTTGGCTTGGCCTCTTTATACTGCTGAGAAAGGCCCTTATTATCTTGAAGCAGGCATACA
The DNA here is from genome assembly GCF_000192795.1 of Vavraia culicis subsp. floridensis. NCBI lineage: Eukaryota > Fungi > Microsporidia > Pleistophoridae > Vavraia > Vavraia culicis. The sequence goes on along the minus strand of NW_007360608.1, from coordinate 144,683 downwards.
AAACATCACCTGGCGCACTTTCGATTTTTTTCACGTTCCGAAATTGGACAAAAGAAACTTTGAATTCGCCAAAGCTTGGCATTAGGGAACCACAACGTATAAACTTGATGGCAGTCAATAATACTTCATCAGCTGGTATAAACTCATCCTGTCCAGACAAAACCACCTTTAGGAGCGTTTTACTACTTGGAAGTATGTTCTCCGTCAGGTAATTCTGCTGATCAAGATACACACGATGCCTATCCTTCAGTTTGGTAAGAACACGCGCAGAAAGAAGGCGGGTCTCTTCGAACTGCAACAAATAAAACAGATTGTCAATGACCTCGTACATCTCGTCATGGACCTGCTCATCAATGAACTCAGAACGAAGATTTTCCAGACAATTGTCGATAAATCTAAGCGAAAAAATTTTGAGCCTGTTTGAACCTCTCATACCGATATTCAAGGCATGCACCAACTGTCGTATGTGTGGAAGGAGGACATTGAGACTCGTGGGAATGGAAAGCAATGTTTCAACGTACGTTTCAACCATTGGATATAAGTCGATAAGGAAATTGAGTGTTTTGAAGATCACTGGAAATACTTCGTAGATCACATTGAATATTTCTCCGCTTTTGTTGTAATTGCTGCTCAGGATGTAAAAAAAGTCGCGCAATATCTCAAAGAATTGCGGTTTCTTTGAAGTATTGAGAAGCACTGGCAGTGTTTTCCTGATGTACACAACGGCGGTATTGATCTTGTTTTCCGGTAGCGAAATAACAACCTTGAATAGCGTATAAAATATCTTTTTCAGGAATCCGTTTTTCTTTTTGGCTTCATCATTTTCGACCTCTTTGAGCACGTAGTCTTTGGTCTCTTTGATCACATCAATGTAGAAGTCGAATAAAGTCTTAGCCAAGGACTCAGAAACCGGCGTAAAGTTTAAATAAAATTGCAATATTTCGATCGCCTTCGGGTCAGCCACCATGACGTTCCGCAGGTTGGCTGTCACAATTTCCTTGAACGTTCTTTCATCAAAAAAGACAAAAATCAATGCCACATCTTTCAGATCAGCCATCTTCGTAACATTTTTGATGCAAAGATAGAAAATCTTTTTCAAAACATTAATCTCGTACTCACACAGGAACGATATGCTAAGTAACACGTTGCCAGATCCGCTCGCCATGTACTTCGTGACATTTTCAAAGATTTTTACAACCTTTTTTATGATAAAAGTGTTGTCAGAACATGCGAATATTCCATATATAAGAGGATATGTCTTCCTGTAGAACGCACACTGTTCGGAAAATGGCATCTTTTTCAAATTGAAGCATTCGACCGTCTTCTCCAGCGCATCAACTGTCAGTCGCAGACTGTTGATCTTGTCGCAGCTAAATTCCACATCCTTTCCGTCTATGTGCTCAGCAAACAGATCCATATCAGGCATTTCCTGTTCAAAGACATCCACAACGCTTTCAAGGAGGAAATACACGCGTTCGACACTCACCTTCTCCCAGAAGTTCATGGATAGATCAGCAGCAAGATTCACTCCCTGGGCAAGCACCGGTCTGCATGTAAAGAAACCATTGGTATTCATGATCACTTCTGTATATGGCTTAAAAAGATCTTTCTGGTTGAGCGCCACGAGATGTATTTGGTAGAAAATTTCCTTGCGCAGCTCTGGAGTGTCATTCGGTGTATAACTCAGCAGGAACACGCAGATCTCAGGAATAAGAGGGCTCTGCCTAAGCATGGCGCTGTCGTTTAATAACCGCAATAACTTGCACGTAACAGCGAGAAATTCGAGCAAAATATCCTCGGATGAAATCAACAGCCGCATTGGCTCCTTATTCTCGATGTAGTTCTTTATGAAGTCGGTGAACTTGGGTATAAGAGGCTTTCCATACTCAACGTGATTCTTGAATGCGAAAATAAGGAACGTGAAAACCTCGCTGAGCATTAAAAGATGGTCTCTCACATGTCTAGTCTTTTCAATATTCTCAAAGATCTCTGTGATGAAAAGATCGACACTTGTGAACACTTTCTTAAGAATGTGTGGCTCCAGACTAAACTTTCTCACAAGAATGGAGAAACACTTGATTATCAGCCCTCTGTTAGAAAGATTGTCCTCTCTTAACGACACACAAAGCACATCCACCAGCTTCTCGATCTCTGGATAACTGGTGTACTTCAGCCTGAATACTAATTTCAGGATCAAGGACCTGTCATCGTACACAAACCCCACTGCATTCTTGTTGTATGGCAGCTCAGTGAGCATTTGGATCGAGAATGACAAAAAAGAGTCACTAAACTGCGATGATCGGTACACACACTCGATTGAGTTCTCGTTATGCAGCCATAATCGCAGTTTTTTCATTTTCTCGTTGGTGTTGCTTTCTGCTATCATTTCTTTTTTATGCCCATCCCCTTGATCCTAAATAAAAAATATTCGATTCTTTTGAAAAAATTGGTAATTTTTAGGAGGGTCCTGAGCATAACATAGTGGTGCAAATTCTGATCCAGGCAATGGTTTATTGTTATAAGGTGGCGGTGTATTTATTGGGACATAGAAAAATTATACTTCAGCTAAAAATTTAACTTTTTATGACATCCTCGAACAAGCGTTTCTATCACTGCGAGAGCAAAGTTTCAGCACAATATTTTAAAGATCTCGTGATGTTTTAGCGATGCAGAATATCGTAATTTGCATAATGGACACAATTTCATTGTGAAACCGGCATCTAATAGAGCAGATAAACACGTTTATACTGCTATAGAGGTATGTCTTGGTGGCGAAATGACTTTGAATTTGATCGAACATTGGCAAACTTACAAATTTTACAGCATGGCATTCGCTAAGTATGTCATATAGTGCAAAATAATTTGGAAAGGCTGCTAGTACAGCAACGTTTACCTGAGAGATGTACTACAACGAATAATAAAAAGAAACTTCGCACTATTTTTACTTAATTCGGTACGTCTCTTTGTCGAGACTTACACACCTCCCTGATGCCTCCAACATCAAATCCACCAACTCGTTAAATTCAATAACATCCCTCAGACAATCAAAGACTTCGTAATATTGCCTCTTCATAGGGTTGTTATCAATCAACACCGGCGGATAACAGTCCGGATCATCAAGTACAAGAGTCAGTCGCTTAATAACGATTTTCTTTCCGTTCACTGCCGGAAGTTCAATGTCTTCGGCACAAAAGTTCGCAATTTTTAGAGACTCAAGATTTAGCGGCAAGCAACTGAAAATACGTTCGCATTTAGCGATGCATCCGGTGAACACTAAGTGTCGTATACTTTCACATTCTCTCAATGCTCCAAAAGTTTCCGAACTCATCTTACACCGATTCTCACATAAGCTATCAAAAATCTTTCTGTTAACTACTTCAAGTGTTTCAAGCTGATTCGGAATGTTTTCGACTAACTCTTTACCAAAAAATGCACAATCAATAACCAGGACCTGCAAACTTGCGAACTCCTTCAACGCTTTTATATTTTCTTCATCCAAGCCACATCCAACCAAGTTTAGGTATTTTAACTTATTCCTAAGGCCAAAAGTAAAAATCTCGCTCATAGCAATGTCCATTTTTAAATTCAAAAGATTGGCATTGTGCATCTGGAACCTTCCAGGCCCAAGTTGGTACCTGGCAAGCTTGCGTGCAGACCACGGATTTTTGCCAGAAAAGTCATAAAGATCGTGTATGACAAACGATAAAAGCGGATACCGGCTATGCTTTTTCGAATAATTCAGACTGCGAATGGTTAAACTTTCCAAACTGGTGCTTTTAAACAGATCGGAAGTGAGGCAATCATTGTTCAGATTGTAAGCAACGTCCAATTTTCGAAGACTTTTCAGTGACGGGAGCTTCATCCTAAACATTGACTTATTATTCAGCTCGGGAGTCAAACTTAAAACTTCAAGCTTTTCAATTTTGGATAAATCGTACGTTCCTATACAACGACAAAAACAAACTTCGATGCATTCCTGATTAAAACTAAGTTGAGAGCAAACCACCACTCGCACATCCTGTAACACGATGGTGCGCAAATTACTGGGAAACACAACCTGTTCCTCTATGGTCATGTCTTGCAACACCAAGATTTCAATCGTAGTTGATTTGGCAAGAAGGCTCTTAAGAACATGAAGTGACATTTTCTTCAATATTATTTTCTTAAGACGTAACGCTCGTGAGAAGTCGACACTAGCAGTCGAAGAGTTCAGTTTTAAGCATTCACATCCTTGGCCAAGCGTTAGGCTAACACCGGGTGCTGTCCTAATACATTTTAGGCGAATATTTTTCAGATCGTCAGGGAATGTCACATCTTTTTCAAACTCGCAATTCACAATATGCAAAGAACCGCCGTCTTTACCAACTGCCCGCCTATCAAAATACAGTTCATGTTGATCATTCATTTTCATCTCTCCTAGCCCAGCAACGCCCGACATGTCAATCACACCTATGAATTTGGAAATAGAAAGATGGGAGATATGTTCATTAACTCTGATGACAAAACCTGGTGTAAGAGTGCTGCGCGTTAACATAAAAGTGTGGAGGCAAGGCGTAAGATCAACATTGCAACTAACGGTCATTTCCTGAACGCTCAAATACGACAATGAAACATGTATTGAGGGATTGTAAACGAGCGAGGTTGCATTGATCAGTGTTATTGCCCTAAGATTTTTGGCATTTGTGGCATCGATGCTTAATTGTGAACAATGTACTCGGATGCTCTCCAAACCGTCGTTTAAGTATAATGCTGAGCCTTCTTCGGAAGAAACTTTGGAAAGAGACAGAAAGCTCACGTCTTTCTCGACTCGCCACATACCGTGAATGCGGTTACCAACAAGTTCCAACTTGGTAAGGTTTTCGGGAGAAGAGCTGACCAACTCGAACTCGTCTGTAGGCATAACGCGCAATGGTGACATATTTGTGGCAGCATTCCTTAGAACGCCGGTAATATTAATCGGAATGCTGCACTTCAACACGCAAATATCTGCACAGCGGTCACTCAACACTGCTGAAATGTTTGTACTGGCAGCCGACTCACCAAATTCCGGACTTGTTCTTCTGGCATTCGAAGAAGACATTGGATCGTTGCACGAAGTAAAGTGCATGGCCTCAGACTTATCAAGTAAAGTGCACGCGTTAGATGACATATCCAATTGCTCGAGACGAGACAGTTCTATCTTCTTGAATGACGTAACATTCGGAATAGAAATTGGTCCTGTAAATTGATCCAAGATCAAATTCTCGCACCGCTGGCCGGTAATAAGCAGTGAATCAATTACTGTGGTATCATAGAATTCAGCAGTTGCTATGTTCATCTCAATAGTTAATTTTCTGAACGAGCAGAAGCATACGAGAACATCGTAGCTATCTTCTGCTGTTTTGGCAATTACTAAACGATTAACACCGATTTTCATTTCAATGGTACGAGATTCGCTATCGGAGAAGATGCCGGGGATTTTAAACCGTCCTTCACAGCCATTCAATGCAAGTTTTTTGAAGCTCCTATCAATGGCAACGTAGTCTGAACTTGATACGATGACGTCATGAAACTCGAATTCTTCTACTTCTGGTCCAAACTGTGTCGTTTCTCTTATTTTGAAGTCGGATATAAACAAGCGATAAGTTTCTTTGCCATTCAACCTGCTGAAACGGAAATTTTGTCCTGGCATCACAAAATGAAACATACTTAGAACCGAAGGAGGAACACATCCAAATCCTAACAAAATCTGATGGAAATACGGCATGCTTTCAAAGCATATCCTACCACTAGCACAGTTGTGTAGAGAAACTTCTTTGATATTTCTGTTCAGGTTAAGGAGATCGTCGGTGTTAATGTAAACACGTGACATGTTCACCGTGGACACACCAGGCAAAAAGCATATAGAACGAGATATATACGCTTTTGAAATCGATATTTCAAACAGCTCTTCGTTTTCTATTGTTTTGCTGCAGCAGAATGATCCGGCAGAGAGCATGCACATCAATGGAATGTCAAATGTTAAACCATGAACACGTATGTTGCCTTTAAAGTCTTCGATTGTGATCTTTTTGATATTTTTTGGCAGTATCATAGGACGTTTACCATCCATTCGGATTCTCTTTAACGTTATCTCCCGTATGTTCTCTGGCACTTCGATTTTACAATCCGGCAGCGTAGCATCTATCACCGTTAGTTTCTCAATAACATTGTCGCTTCGCAGCAACTCAACCGTCGAATAGCGATAGAATCGGGATTTAAATATTCTATCGACATAGGGAATGCGAACACGACCTGCGTTTCCAATGATGCTGATCCGTTTGCAAGCATCTGCTACTCTTAGTTCATAATTTTCAGCGATTTCAACCTTCTCCAGGGTAATCGCTTCAAGTGAATTTGGCAGAATCAGGTTGCAGGAAATTTTGGATTCAACAATCGATAATACCTTTAAATTCGATGGCATTTCCATGTCACTGCTAAAAACACTTTCTCTGTAGTAAATATGCATCTGCTTATCCTGCACGTTACCGAATCTTAGGCCCTCCAGAACTCCTGCTAGTCGGAGAATGCATACTTCAAGACAGTCAAACGTAAAAAACCGAAAGTTGAACGTTTTGCTAAGCTTCTCAGCAATAATTTTGATAGAAACCATTTTGTCTGAATGATTCTTTTGCACATCATAGAAAACATCTGAAAAATCGACATCAACCGTTAATCCAAAACCTGAGGATAGGTCTTCATAAACTCTGCACAAGCAATCGTGATTATTGATCAAGAAATAGCCATCCATACGCATATACCGCGGCTTGAAAAAGCGATCTATATGCTGCAAGCTAGCACACACAAGCGGTTTAGCCTTACTATTACAAGATGCTATTGCTGCACTACCAAACTGATCCGAAACAGACAGGCTTATAGAGTTACTCATTTCGAGCACCACATCCCGTAACTTATCGTAAAAGAATGCCTCTTTTCGATGGGTAGTTTGTTGATTTGCGTTGAGCTCCACTTCTCGATGCACTGCTTCAAGCCTGTTATTTAACTCATGATCATTCAAGAGCTGCTGCGCAAACACACGTAGAAATGGCGATTTGTTACGTATAATCAACCAAAGATGACGAATAACAGCGTAAAGTTCCATGTCAGGGAACTTAGCATCGCTAACTGCTGTCAGGTGTACCACCTTCATGAACAATGATTTTGCGACATGGATCTTAATTGTGCGATACCTGCACCTATGATGATCGCTTGAACACCCTTCGACCTCCGATCGAAAAACATGCAGAGAATCATTGATGGTATCGTAGTCGGCGATTTCAAATTCGGATGAAAGACTTGTACCCTTGATATCCGACAAATTCACATCTTTCAAATCATCGCACACAATTGTACTGCTTTCATTTTGCTCGCCTTCGCCGTTGAACCACAGGATCCACCTCACGAAAACATCAGAAACACAACAAAGAGAACGATTCATAGAGCGAACATCTTCCATCCTTATATACTTTTAGATTCATGTTTTGACACATTCCATAAAATACATGCATCTAAAATGGTAAGTGTAACTTTTATTTTTGGATTAAACTTTCTAGATTTTTGACATAATCCTTTTATAGATAGACAGATGATAAATAGCATCCGATATAGAAAGATATCAAGGCAAATATGAAAGCTATGCGCTCAGCGCGCTTGGAAAGTTTCTGTGTTGATGGCAAATGTTTTATTCGAGGAAACTTCCAAAAAGTCGAACAATTTAGTGTTTTAGTGGACACGCTGTACTGAGTTCATTAACGTGAACATTTATTCCGTACGAGCCACGAAATTCTACGTTGCCGTGCAAACACAGATAAAATAGAATGTGCCGGTATGAAACATGGTATTTGACCTATAAATGATCGTCTCATTATAAATTTAACGTATTTACAGTATCAGCACGTAATATTTTTGTTCGAGAGGTGTTTTCTTTTTGGATCCATTGGTGTAGTAAAATATTTGACACTTAAATTTTTTTACGTGATGATGAGCAGCAAAAGAACGCATCACAGTTGACTCGGTTTGGAGTTTTCAATTTATTGCTTAATTGAAAATGGACCTGCAGATTGGATTTTTGGCGAGAAATGCAGCATGTCACACGCCGTACTATGTTTGTGTTTTTAACTTCTTTCCCATTTTGCTCATCTACGTGTCATAACATGTAAATAGAAGAAAATAAAAAGATCTTATTTTATGTGAGGCAGTATATAATCGTGGTTCTACACGTACCGCAAGGTTGTGTTATCTCCAATATCAGAACATGAATCAATGATTTGCTCATGTATACAGGTAAATGAATGTGCATTGAACAGTGCACTTTGTATTACACACTAATTTATGATTAATTCTGTGTAATCACAATATTTTATTTACTTTTAAGCCGCATCTCCATATTTAGAATCTGCTGACCGGTCTGATTTGAACCGCTGATCATCAGTGTACTGTAAATTAATTATAGTCCTTAAAGCGTGATGGTGGTAGCGGGCGTGGCGCAATGGTTAGCGCGTGTGACTTCGGATCTCAAGGTTGTGGGTTCGAATCCCTCCGTCCGCGGCAGTTTTGGAGCTCTAGAAATGTTTTTTATAACTGGCAGGTGATGCCATCAGATCGCATTGTTGCTGTGATACAACGTGTCAAGTGTTTACCATTTATTTGTGCTTGATTGAAACTTCTGTTCTATTCTGTGCTCACAAGCGACTTTGTTGCTGGATGGTCCTATGATCTGCGGACAGCGCAACCAATACCTGTTATGCTCGGCAAGGTGTGAGGCTCTAAGAGATCGATTAACAATATAATCATATTCTGTATTTACGTGAAAGATTATTTAATGTATATTATGGTGATGTAATGTGATAGAACTGGTTTCTTACATCATATACTTATATCACCCGCTCATGCTTCATTACATTCTTTATTTGGTATGTTCATATTAGCTGGTCATCATTTCTTGGTTAGAAACCTGGTAATGTCACCTCAGAACTACAATGCATGGACAAATTTCCTGACGCATCGAATGCCTGCCATATTCTACGGCATTAGGTTCATAGTAACAGATCATCTTGTTCATCTAACAAATTACCAATTTAAGGCAATCATTTGTGTCAATCAACAAATTCGTCATTTCCACCACACATAGGCCTAAATTAGTTCGTATTATACAAATATCGCAAATAAACACATCTTTATCGTATATCTCCCGTATGTTACGTCCATATCTCAGATTAACCAGCAACTGTAATTAAACATATTCTAAGACTAATACATGGCATAGCTGGCAATTATGTATAATCACAGTTCTGAAACATTTGTTATGTTGTATGTGATCTTTTCTAATTGATCAAGCCTTTGTATGAACATGCATGATAGGTCTTTTAAGCGCAAAAGAATATCCTGAACGATGCTTATTATTTAATGTAATGTCACATCTTTATCACAGCTGTTCCTAGATAGCAGACACAATTTACCTCTTTTGCCTCAATTCCAAAGAACAAATTACTTTCCGTCTTTTAAAACATGTCGCAAAAATTGGTGTTTTAAATTCATACCCATAGATTTTATTACATGAAGAACTTCAATCTGGAAAGCATGCGCCATCTCACAGAAATAGAAAACATCTTTATCGAGCTGAAAAAGAATCGAGTAAGCCGAAAGACGCAAGAACAGAGGCAAATTGAGTATAGAGATAGCACAGAGATAGAATTGCTTACACTGCGTATTAAGGAGTTGGAGAATGAGGTGTTGAGATATAAGAAACATGTGAAAAAAATGAGTAGGATGGAGCAAGAGAGCGAAGTCGCGCGAATAGTGAGCGAAAAAGATGCGGTCATAGAAGGACTTAAGAAAGAATTGACCGAAATGAATAGAACAATTGTTGATTTGAAGGATAAAGGCGAAAAAATGCGGCATGAATACAACAGTAAGATCGAAGAATGTAGAAAAGATCGCAGTACCCTGATAAATAACCATATGGATGAGATTACGATGCTTCAGGCAGCACATGATGCGGCAAAAAATGGGTTGCTGGGTGAAATAGTAGTTTTGAAACAAGAGAGGATGGCTGTTGATGATGAGAAAAAAGCGATGGAGCAGACGATACAAGAATTAGAAATAAAGGTTGAGGAGAAGAAAGCATTACAAAAAATGGTATCAGAGTTTAAACATGTCGAGAACAGGTACAGATCAAAGATACTCGATCTACAGAACAGCATACAGGTTTATGTGCGACTTAAACCTAAAAAGAATGCATTCGATGAGATTACTGATTGTGTTAAATACACGATGAGCGGTAACTCGCTAATTTCAGAGTGTGAAAACAGGAAGAACGTGTTCGAATTTGATAGAATACTATTACCTGATTGTGGGCAGGAGAACGTATATGACGAGATATGCAGTGTAGTTCATGGTTTTTTGCAGGGATACAATGTCTGTATCTTTGCTTATGGCCAAACAGGGAGTGGAAAGACATATACCATGCTTGGAGACGATAATTCACTCGGACTCATTCCCAGGACGGTTAATAGTGTGTATGATGAGCTGACTGGAAAGGATTTTACGTTAAAGTTGCGAATTACTGAAATTTATAACGAAAAGGTGAGGGATTTAATAAGCAACGATAATTTAACGAGCAACGGGCTGGAAACAACCAGTGTTTTAGTTCACAGCAAGGAGGAGATAATGGACTACATCGAAAGAAGTACTAAATATAGGGTGACGGAGGCAACAGACTGCAACTCGTCCTCGAGCAGAAGTCATTCCATCTATTCGTTGCAACTGAAAGTCAAGGGAAAAGGAGAAACCATTGAAAGTACATTAAATTTTGTCGATCTGGCCGGTTCTGAGCGAATCAAGGAATCTCATGTAGAGGGCAGAAGGCTGAAGGAAACACAAAATATTAACAAGAGCCTCTTAAACCTAAAAATAGTCTTCAATTCAATTATAAACAAAGATAAACACGTGCCATACCGAGATTCAAAGTTAACATATTTCCTTAAGGGCAGCCTCGAGAACAAATCGAAGGTTCTCATGCTGCTGAACATATCAATTGACGAGAAGGACTACAACGAAACGCTGTGCTCGCTGAGATTTGGTCAGGTAGTCAGCACTGTGTGTACTGGAAAAGGGGCCAAGCAACTTGTAAAGGAAATAGAATGATGTTATAATAAACGCCTTTATTAAAATATGCCTACCAGTATTGAAGTTTGCAATAAAGCATTGTTTTTGATGGTATAGAAGTGCGGTATGCACGTGCTAATTATCGAGCATTGCAACAAATGCGATTTATCTACATCGTTTGAATTTTCATAGTGAGATATCAACATTTTTGCCTATGATTTTGCGAAGAAAATGACGAATTAAATTATACGCAAAGTGTACAGGCGTATGTACCGCACAAGATCACCAATTTTGGTATATTTATTTGTTGAAAAAATTAAACACTACTTTGCCCCGCTCGTTTCCCAAAACTCGTACTAGTCTTTCCTCGCTGCTGCAGATCATCTCTTTCAAGTTGTTAAAGTTCTGTTGTATCCTTCGTATGCAAAACGAGTTTACGCCAGGAATAGACAGAAGCAGTTCGAGCATATAAGGATCGATTGTAAGCTGATTCACCCTTTCCTTCTCCATTTCTTTTCTTTGCAGGCATCTTAAAAGCTTTGCACTTAGAATATCGTTGTTGGTATAAATAAATCTTAGCTTTGTGAATTTGATAGCAAGAAGCACAAATTTAGAAATCAGGCTATTTTTGAAAATTTCGTTCCTATTGCTATACGCGGCTAGGCTAAGTTGGCTTTCATACTCTACTAATAGATAATAATTGCTGTGGTTAGAGGATAATCGTGTCATCTGTGACAACAATCTACCATTATTCAGACTCATTATGAGATCATAAATAGTCTTGCGCTCAACCACAAAATTGTCAAAGAGGTAGTCTCCTTCTTCTAAACACACCACTCGCACGTTATTTTTGGCTTTGTAAAGAAAAAAGGGAAGGGAAGCGCGTAGCTCACGGAAATCTACGAGAACATTGTATTTTGATTTTGAGGAGCATATATCCTCCTCTTCTACATCAAACTGCTCGTCTTCAACATCAATAAAAAAATTAAAGTCTTGCAAACCAAGCTTGGCCTTTTCATTTATAAAGCGCTCAAATGCTTCCTTCTCCTCTCTAATTCTTCTTACATATTGTTCTTCCTCATAACTTTCCTTGTAGTAGAGAAAGTAAATCAGCATTTTCCGCCGCATTCTTTCTATTTTTCTGAATGTACCGAGATTAAAATCCACAAGAACGACAATGTTTTGCTGTATTACATCCAAATCGTTGTGTTTTGCAAATTTTACTCGACTTCCCACATCTAGTGATAAAACAACTTCCTTGTTATGATCATGTCTTGATACTATGAGTACGTTCTCCTCAGGATGTTTTGATAATATTTTGTTTAACTCAATCAATTTTTTATTTTTGATATCTAAGCCGCTCTTTTTGCGACTATCAGTTTTGAGAATACAACGATCTTTGCTCGTCGTGACAGGAAATGTAGCACGGTCATCCGAGTGAACCTGTTCTGCCGTCTCTAAGCCAACCGTTTTACTGCTTGTAACGGTATCGGTCTCCTCCAGCTCAGTTTTGCTCTCCTTGCAGTCGTTATTATTTCCCTTTTTATCCTCAAGCTTCATTCGCTTCACATCTACCGCCCCATATGCGTTCTTTAAATCGTATTCATCATGGTTGTTTACTGATATACTCGACCAGTTCGGTACATCTTTTTCTGCCTTTATTTTTTCTATCACCTCCATCACCATATGTGATGCTGTGTTCAGTATCCATGTTCGGCCCTTATTTGCTATTTCTTGGTTGTAGATTTCTGTAAAAAATGCAATAAAATAATTCAAATCTAAGGTAAACAACAAACCAAGACTTCTTCTTAAGTTGCCCAGATCTCTTTGCAACGTTTGGCTGATGTTATTGAGAACATTTACCGGTATGCTGTGCTCTGTTGTTTTCTTGTCGTCCGATCCCGTGGCATGCACCTTTTTGCTAGTGTAATATTCATTGAATGAGATCCTTTTTTTGCTGTATTTTTCTTTTTCATTTGTTACGCTTTGTATGAGATCCATTAGGTACAGCTGGATCTCTTCGAGCCAACCACTCATTTTCATTTTCACTTCTACAAACTCCGAGGACGTGTTCAATTCTTCGCTTACATCCTTTTGAAAACGTGGAAAGAGTACAACATTGCGTAGCTTCAGAACACCAAGGAAGTCATCCAAATAAAAATGTCCTTTTGACACTTTAATGGCATCTTCTGTGAATGCTTTTATCACAGTGTTGCTCGAGTTAAGCGCCATGTAATGCAATACAAACGCAGTAATGGAATTTTCCTTTACCTCCTCGGCATTTACCACGAATATAGCAGAAATCAACTTTGCATCCAGGCTTTTATTGAGTAAATCAGAAATAAGTGCCTGAGCCTGGCATATTTTGACACCGCCTATTTTGTAATTTTCTATTCTTTTAAGTGTACTATACGTTTTCAGAGACGTAAATGATTCATTGGCGAATAGCGTATCGAATTTGTCGTTGGAATTGATTATCAGACACAGGGCATCTGGGTAGTTATAGAGTGAAGCAAGTGTTATCACCATTTTTGGCAGATTTAATCCTTCTGCCATCATGAGAAGATGTGGCTCAGACGAACACTCCTTGAGTACTAATTTTTCATAGCTGAGAAATTTCATGGACCAGGGATGAAATTATGTAGCAAAAAAACTGGCTTTGTTTTGATGATCTGATAAGCAGGATAAATGTACTCTGTCAAATATCTATAGTTTTAACGTTGGCGATACAAAAGTAGATGTTCACAAGCATATTGTTCACAGAGAGTTGCATTTGTCTGAGAAATAGAACCGTGCTAATTAAGAATCATCCATGAATTAAAAGCGCCAAGATAGATAGCACTTAGAGTATGCCCGGTGTTTTTGCATATCGACGTGTAATTTTGGAAATTTTAAGCAGACAAACTTAGGCGAACAAGTTTAAGAGACAAGTTGATCGGCAAATCAATTAAAATAGATTTTCCGCACTTTCAAAGATACAAAACTTTGCTCTCGTGCATTAGCAATGAATTATGGATTTAACCTTATTGTTCAATTTGTATTTTCCCAAACCTGCTCATCAATTGATAGGATAACACGATTTAAGTCAGCAATTAATTTTATCGAATAGTGTAAACAAGCGAGAAAAACAGGAAAAAATAATCGAAGAGATAAATAAATGTATTTCCAAACAAAAAACGGAAAACCTTATACACTTGACTAAAACCTTCTTTACGATGGTATTTGTTGAGAATGTGAGATGGAAATCCAAAACTTTCAATTTTACTTATCTATCAACTCTCCTTTTTAACAATGGCCTCAGTCTTTTTCCTAATAAGCACAAGAACAGCAAGACTTATCACCGCCACTATAATGAAGACCAGAATGATGTTGTTATTCATTCTGCTCATCTTATTTCCCCACTCGTTAACGAGATGCTGCGTTTCAAAGAGACTGCGCTGCAGGTTTCTGACCTCAAGTTCTAAATCACCAATCTTTGTGCCGATTATTTTGGTGCCATTTTGTTTCAACGATTCCGAAAGATTGTCCGTATTGGTGAGGATCTCTCGTATTTGCTTTTGTTGAGATATCACAGCGTTCTTCGCGTCCATCGCGCTTTCCAACACGGTGCCTCCACCTGGATGCCCGAGTATGCTCCGCAAATATGCCATCATGTGCTCGACTGCCGATATCATGTATTGTACCTCCTTCGATGGATGGTCGATGTCTGTACCATAACGCGGCAAATCTCTTGGTGCCTCTGAATGAACCTTGTACGGGTCGTATTCTCTGCTTTCTGTTCTTTCATAGGACTGAATGTCACGTATGACAAATATTTTGTCCATCGGCACTTTGTGGTATTGTGTAGAAATGCTGAAATATTTCTTTCCCTCTCGCGGGCCAAGAATAGGAGCTTCTATAAACCGAAGATTGTCATACAACAGCCTTTCGTCATCATAGACCTCAACTTTGAAGTTTTTCTTTGTGGAGATAACCTTGATACGGAAGTCGTTCACATCCCTGAACCTTTCGGGATTCACAGTGTCTCTTAAAATGATAATGTCGTCCGGGTGTCTTGGTACCTCTTTGCCATCATTTGCACCCAAGACTATTTCTAAACCACGGCCCAAAAACTCAATGCCCGTCATTAAGCCACTGAATCTGTTATTGACCCCGTTAAAATCGCCGCTGTGCATCTTCTGATCCGTGTACCACAGGTATATTCCTGCAAACTCGGGGTAATTCAGATGCAGATTCTTAAACTTGAACTCAAACGACCATTCATCTTTTGTATTCATGTGGTTGAAGTCGACCAATGATCCTTTGTCTGCACTCACCCTCATTTGTATGCCCTCCTTCTTGGCAATCGCGTGATCTAGAGAAACAAGCTTTAAGTCTTCCTTGTCAATAAACCTGATATCTCCAATTTTCGTTTCGTTATAATCTGCCTTTATGGCAACGAAGAAAGCAGCCAATAACATTTTGTTTGTTTATTAAAAATTTTCCTTAAATAGTTAAACACAAAACAATGTTTCAAACCATCAATAATAAAATTGCGGTGATGTAAACATTAGCATGATATTTCTTGTTTTGTTGGACGTAGCACTGGCAATCGTATGTAATTGCAGAGAGTATACGAGGGAGTGCCAAGAATATTGTGCAAAGGAGAGGCAAGATAACGGTTTATCTAAGGATAAGCTGTCAAATGAGATAACTGATCCAGGAAAAGGTAACAACCAAGCGAAAAACGCGGTTATTACTGCGGATGATGGGAAGGATAGCGCTGGACCTAAGCATACAGGTACTCTTAAGGATTTTCTGAATGATTCATTCAATATTGACACAGATGAATCTAAACGATCAAATGTGCCTGGTACGAAGAATAGCACGGCATCGAATACCGCCGAGACAAAGATTTTACAAACAGATAGAATGAGTGGTAGCGCGAAGGAGAAGACAGCTCAGAACGACAAAACAGTTGGTGATAAAAGGAAGGAAGCGAACAAGCACGAAAAAGGAACGTCCAATACTTTGAAACAGAGCAACTTGGTTGGCAGCAGCAATATGAAAAATGGAGCTGTAAATTTGGGGAGTGCTGGACTAAGCGAACAAGCAAGGGGACCAAATAATGTGGTGCAATCACAACTCACCGTATCGGACGTCTCTCATAACGCTATTGTTTCCACATCTCCCGCTGATGATTTAACGAAGTCGAATCTGACACAACCGATTGCCACTAATCAGGGTACACCGGTTGATAAAACTACCAGCTCAGCCAATGTAGTGCAGGCCACTTCTAATGACACCAAAAAAAGTCTCTTGGGTCGTGGTGTGCGGTTGGGTTCGAATGGCACCGACTTGGTGGAGGATCAAGCTGTAATTGGCAAAAGCAACTTGCTTGGTGCCAATGGCACCGAGAATAGGCAAACAATCCCGGAAAATTTGAGACAAAGCAGTCTGAATGAGATAGCAGGTCCAAGTTTAATACCCGGTGTGGTAATGAACGCGGCACCCGCACCTATGGACGTAAAAATGGTTGTGAAAGAGGAATCATACCCTGATAGTAATCCAACATTGATACAGCTGCCTGCTAAGCCTCCTGTTGCCATAAACGAAACACCGCAAAAGATACTTGTGGCCTGCTCACCGCCAGTGCCATCCATACCTAACGACGTAAATCGGACAAGTAATGACATCCTTGCACAGTTGATCACGCTGATTAACAGCCAGCAAAATCCAAATACAATCGCTCGTCCAGGAGCGAACGCCGGTGGTGGCATAGACACTGAGCATCGATACCTTAGAAACAGTGGCATGGATAACAATCAGGCGAACTACAACGATACGCAGTGCAAGAACGACGTGTCATGTATGCAGATAAAAGACCTACAGATGGGAGGAAACAAACGGGACAGCATGGAAGATAGACAAAAGCGAAACAGCGACCCATGTTTATTTTACAAGATGCTAGTTGATTACTCGAAGGACATAAACTTCCTGTCCCCAGACATGAAAAAAGAACTGAATCGTATAAAGAGCAAATTTATCGAAAGGTACAGATCGGAATTGAAGAGCTGTCTGGGAATGGTAGACGAAATTGGTGAAGTGAGAACACGTTATGCAACAAAAACCAAAGGTATATTTGACGGAATCGTAGATTTTTTTAAAGACAACAGTACGAATAGTAGAAATACCGAAAGACCAGGACTGCTATTTGATGAGATAAACAACGTAAATGGTCTAGGAAGTACAGCTGAGAGGCTTGACACGAATTCGGAATTGTCACAGAATTCGGACGGCTGGTCCAATGATATAACAATTACACGATATGTAACATTAGATGGTAATGATAAACTTGCAATTTTAGGGAGCAAGACTATTACTAAAACGGTTACGGTGAGCGAAGACCTGAGAAGTGAGAATGAGGAAAAAGGAAGCAGGTCAAACGACCAAGTGGCGAAAAGAGTTTACAAACGAGACATATCACAGGATAACTCGCCAAAAGAAAGAGAAAATGGGGATGCAGACAATAACTCAGAAAAAAACTCTCAAAATGAGTCATCTGGTGCAAGTAGCACAAAGGAGACTGGCAATTCTTATACAACCTCAACACTGCAGGAAACATCAGCGGTGGAAAAGACTAGCACAGTAACACAAACACTTACCAAAAGCACAACTATCATTATCACACAAGACAGCTCGAGCAGTTATTCGTTTACCTCCCAAACACATGAAAATGCAAAGAGCTCATACAGCGACAGCACCAGCCTAGATACATCAAGCAGCTCGTCACCCGGTGTTTCAAACACTAATGCTAGAACGGTGAGCGGTGATAACCTAGATATCTTGTCATTTATGAAAAGATTAGACGCAAATAACTATACGACTGCTAAGGATACCAACGGCAATAACATTTTAGAAAGCATCTACTCAATTATAATCGAAATTAAGAACGATGAAGTTGTCGGGAAGACAAAGAGTAGAGAAAAATCGGTGAGTGCCTCTACAAGCACCGACAAAGCTGTCAGCACGCTCACGATCACGCAAACAGTCGATAAACAATTAATAGGACAAACGGGGAGAGCGAATAGGAATGGTATGAATACCACTACTGTCACCAAAACGATCGAACAGCCCGTTACACCACGTGTTGGCACAATAAACAACCAAGAAAACATACTTAAGGAGATACGAGAGGAGCAAAAGTTGCTCATAGAAAAACTGAAGGATTTTTTGGATCAAAAAGAACAGAAAAAACTCGAGAACACACAACCTGCCAGTCCCAAGATGTTCGACAGCATCTATTCAACGGTCGACATTAAAACCATCAAACCAGCAATAGAAAATATGAAAAAAAGTATAGGCGCATTCAAGAAAGAGTTTAAAGTTGATTCGGACATAAACATTGAAATTGTTTCAGAATCACCAAGCATTGGTTCCTTCAGTCAGACCCTGAGTGTGCCCGATACAATATACTCGAGTGTTATCGCAGATGCAAAAGAACACAGAACATTATCGGGTTCAGATACAGAGACGATAAGCTTATCAGTACCTACTGAGACAGTCGAGCCTGAAAATTCTATGCAATACTACAAAACAATCGTTCTAAGGCACAAGTCGGGAGAAAATGACAAAGAAAATATTAAAATAAGAATAGAGGATCAGTCCGAGTCCAATTCAGACGTTGAAAAGGTGGTTGTAAGCGGTGAAGAGACATAGATTAGAAGCATGTATAATATATATGCGCTTCATAGATAAATACATAATTTCTAAACGATACTTTAGCACGTGGTGATACCCACTGTACAGTTTATTTACAACCACAACGTGCTGCACCCTGTTGATCGCGCTAGGCATGGTCAAAGTCATTGGTAAAGCGTTCTGGATGCAATTAAGCTGTCTGTCATGAACGTTCTGCTGAGGAGCGTGATAGACT
>NW_007360608.1:98399-124476 GCF_000192795.1 Vavraia culicis subsp. floridensis | reverse complement strand
AAAAAGTGCGCATGACGCCTTTGGACAGGCTAATCTTCGAGAAGAACTACAAGGAGAAGAGAACAGGACCTGATGGATGCGTGTATGTGTGTGAATGTAAGAACGCAGCCTGCGAAAATGGGTGTGAAGAAATCAAATGTGTAGATAAAACGAAGTTAAATGACCTGTACCAACAATAAAGATTGCTTAATTATGATTGATGCTTGAAATGAATTTGTAAAATTGTATTTCACAGGTTAAAGTACCAAATAAACACAAAAAATTTATCGTTTTATCGGTGGCTACATACGTTTGCAAAAATGCAATGCAGTGAAAAATATAAACACCAATTTTTAAACTTTACAATAGTACAGAATGTGCTATAAAGTTTGATTTCTTCAATCGATTAGTCTGTACCTGACAAGTTTGTGCTTGTATTTTATGATACGAAGTCGAATTTACAAAGAATTTGATGTTGAATTTTGGAGCATGGCTTTCATCGGTGAAAGAATGATATAGTAGGGGATTATGCAACGCAAAACACCA
The DNA here is from genome assembly GCF_000192795.1 of Vavraia culicis subsp. floridensis. Classification (NCBI taxonomy): domain Eukaryota; kingdom Fungi; phylum Microsporidia; family Pleistophoridae; genus Vavraia; species Vavraia culicis. The sequence goes on along the minus strand of NW_007360608.1, from coordinate 123,951 downwards.
CTGCTAGCTCGATTGATAAATAACCATCAATAACACTCATCAAGTAGATATTCTGTCAGCTGAAAATGCCTATGATCTCAGCAAAGGCACAAGTCGAACTCAAAATATGTGTCTGTTGTTTAAAAATGTTTTCCGATTTTTACTTTTAAGGTTGATAGAATAGGCACAGGACGGTATGAGTCGCTTAGAAGATATTATTATATCAAACTATATTTACTTATTCATCTAGAAGATTTTGTACGAACCCCCAAAACTTGACTTTCCTATTGCTCAACTCGTTTTTATCCTTTGTCGTTCCTGTTTTTAAGGCGCCGCTTACGAAAACGGCCGGGCTCTGGTCATTTTCCTTCCCCGAATCATTTTTAATCTCATCTTCTGGTATTTTTTTGAGGAAGTTGAAAACATCTAGCATTCCATGTTCTTCTTCGTTCGTTGTTAGTTTACTTTTTTTGGTAGGATGTTTCTCCTCATCCTTAATCTTGTCTTTCTTTCCGCTCTTATTTTCTTTATTTTTTTCGTCACTGGAGCCTTTTTTATCTTTCTTATCTTTTTTTTCCTTTATATCATTTTTGCTTTTTGTAGAAGGTAAATTCAGGGATAGCACATATTTGGGAGGTTTGGGTACGACTGGTAAAACGCTTACAGTACCAATGCTACATGAGGCCAATTTTGACGATATCTTGGCAATTTCTGAGCTCATATTAAACGTTAAGCCCTCACCTTGTTTTGACAGATACCCTTCAATTGCTTTCGTAGTGTCTGCTTCATCTTGTCCAAATTTCTTGTCGAGTGAGGATATCACGGTCGAGGTAATTTCGGAAACTGAGGGCAATGCTGAGATAGATTGACGAATATATTGGCGCTTTGTTATTGTGTAGATCAAAGAAATGGTCTTGGTGGCTTTTTCCATATCTTTGGAGGTACTGGTGCTTGTTTCTTTGTCTTTGCTCACTGTCACTTTTATTGGCTTAGAGGTTGATGTTTTGTCATCATCATCTTTCTTTTCTTTGCCCTTCTTCTTCTCTTTGTCGTCTTTCTTTTCCTCTTTGTCCTTCTTCTCTTCTTTGTCGTCTTTCTTTTCTTTCTTCTTCTTCTCTTCTTTGTCGTCTTTCTTTTCTTTCTCCTTCTTCTCCTCTTTGTCGTCCTTCTTTTCTTTCTCCTTCTTCTCCTCTTTGTCGTCCTTCTTCTCTTTCTTCTTTTCTTTATCCTTCTTGTCTTCTTTCATTTCTTTTTCCTCTTTCTCCTCTTTCTTTTCCTTCTTCTTCTTTTTGTCCTTCATTTCATCCTCCTCTTCTTTTTCCTTCTCTTTCCTCTTCTTTTCCTTATTCTTCTTGTCTTCTTTCATTTCCTTTTCCTCCTTCTCCTCTTTCTTTTCCTTCTTCTTTTTTTCGTCCTTCTTGTCTTCTTTCATTTCCTTTTCCTCCTTCTCTTCTTTCTTTTCTTTCTCTTTCTTCTTTTCTTTTTTCTCCTTCATCTCATCGTCTTCTTCTTTTCCTTCTCTTTCTTCTTCTTTTCTTTATCCTTCTTATCTTCCTTTGTCGCCTTTTCCTCTTTATCTTCATCCTCTGTTGTTTTAGATTTCTTTCCCTTCTTCTTTTCTTCTTCCTTATCACCTTTATCTTCCTTATCACCCCTTTCCTTCTTATCACTTTTGTCTTCCTTATCACTTTTATCTTCTTTCTCACGTCTATCTCTCTTTTTGTCCTTGTCTTTCTTACCCTCTTTCTCTTCTTTCTTACCCTCTTTCTCTTCTTTTACCTCTTTCTTCTTAGAATCTTTCTTTTCCGTTTTCTCGGGTTTCTCCGCCCATTCAATGCTCTTGCTAATCGTGCTGGTGGATGCCCCGATAGAACCAAGGTTAAACAGATCACCAAAGCTTCCGATCGTTTTAACCTTCTCTATTCCCGGGCTAGTGTACATTTGGGACATACTCTTGGTATTAATCGTAGGAATCACCATTGACGAAGTAATAGGGATTACAGATTGAATAACTGTCATTGTTTGTACTTTTATAAGAACACTTTCAGGCCCATGGTCACCCAGAATTACTGTCCAGTAGCTGTTGCTCTTCTTGCTCTTTTTGTTTCCGAAGAGCTCAGATTCATTCTTGATATCTTTGCAGTCTTCACCGTTGCATAACAACTTATTGACAACATCTCCGGACTTGTTGCCCTGATCCATCACCTCGACCTTATTGACATCATTTTTCTCATTTAACGTGTTCAATATCTGATCCACCAATGTGTTCTGATCAACATTACCCTGTAAATTACGCAGAATCTTTCTTATACTCTTTCCATTTTCTTTAGAGTCGCCATCTTTAATAACAATTTCAAGTATTGTGTCGTTGTTGAGTGCTGAGCTAGATTCTTGCTGAATGGTTGTGGACGATGCAGTTGATGAGACGCTACTGAGTTGCACGGATGAGCTGATGCTTTTCTTCTTTTTGAGGTTGTTCTCGTATTCAGGGCTGAAAATGTCGATTTGTTCAAGGTCCTTGATTAATTGCATGGGCGGTGGCTGGGCAGCTTGTGTGGTTTGCTCAGCCTCTGTCTGCATTGAGGATGATGACATGCTGCTTGATGACGACTGCGCCTGCTCTGGAGTCTTCTGAGCTTGTTCTTTCTGTGGTGGAACTGGCATTGGTGGTTTTTTGTCCTTGTTTTGTTCCGGTGGCTTTTTGTCCTTGTCTTGTTCCGGTGGCTTTTTGTCCTTGTCTTGTTCCGGTGGCTTCTTGTTTTTGTCTGGAGGGTTACCTCCGGGAGCCTGTGGTTTCTTATCTTGAGGATTACCACCAGGCGGATTACCTCCTTTATTATTACCCGGTGGATGACCCTTTTGTTGGTCAGGCTTTTCAGGTTGCTGTTTACCACCAGGCGGTTGTGCACCTCCCTTCTGTTTGTTCTTTTCTTTGTTGGCCTGTTGATTAGCGGATTGACCAGCCTGCTGCATTATGTCTTTAGCCTTGTCTTCAGGTTTTTTACCTTGATCAGCACCCGGGGGCTGTCCGCCTGGACCGTTCTGTGGTGGAGGTTGAGCTTGTTGGCCTTCAGCTAATTTGTTTTCATCGGCTTTGGAAGAACCATCCGCATCATTTTCTGATTTGAGCTTTTGAGTATCATTTTCATCAGTGAAGAGAGCTTGGTTCTTCTTTCCAGCATCGGAGTCTGAGGATTTGTTTTGTTTCTCATCATCATCGTCCTTGTTGGAGGAGGATTTCTTTTCTTCGCCAATGTTTACGAGCTTATCTATGATGCTAGGTTTTGACTTGTCATTATTCTTATCCTTGGGACTTTTTTCATCGTCTTTTGTCTCTTTTCCATCTTTTTTGCCAGCAGAACTCGATCCTTCGGCACTCTGTTTTTTTGTTCCATCAGATCCAGCCTTTTGTCCCTCAATACTTTGTTCGCTCTCTGACTCTTTTGTCATGGCTTTGTCCGCATCCTTTTCCATTTTTTTATCACCACTTGCATTGTCATTTGAGTCTGATTTTTCTGGCGTGTACGGTTTCTTTACTATTTCAATATGAAAGGTCGTTTTGCTATTATCCGTTCCCTCACCCGATGAACCACTACCCGAGCTGTCTTGTCCGGCACCCTTACTCACTACCAAATTCTTATCATCACCACTCGTACCCGTAGTCGCTTCCTGTTTCATTTTCTTTTCCGAACCACTGAATTTCTGCTTTTTAACGTCACCCTCACCCGTTGCTTCACCGCTGGATTCCTGCTTTTTAACGTCACCCTCACCCGTTGCCTCACCGCTGGATTCCTGCTTTTTAACGTCACCCTCACCCGTCGCACCACCACTTTTCTCTTTATCCTTATCCTTTTTCGTACCATCTTTTTTTGCACCATCTCTCATCTTCTTTTCGCACTTTTTCTTTTCTTCCTCATCAGTTATCTCTTCACACTTTGCTCTATCTCTCATCTTCTTTTCGCACTTTTTCTTTTCTTCCTCATCAGTTATCTCTTCACACTTTACCTTGTCTGTCTTACTACGCGTATCCTGTCCACTTCCCTTTCCATCCTTTGCCTTTTCAACTCCTACTACGCTCGCCTCAGTTTGCTCGTCCCCGAATAGACTCTCAATCGCTTCAGGTTCGAGTATGTCCTTTGCTAGCATTAAGCACAAATACATGGTTAGAATGTGTTTCATTGGTTTGTTTGTGTTTTTACAGTGTTCTTTTCATTTTAAAGCCAAGCTGAAACAAAACTGTGATAGTTGATCTGATTCTCTGTCTCATAAACAAAATGCAAGAAACACATTAAAATGAAGTTCTATATTCAGTTGCCTAGTAGTGAGTCAAATCTGCAAGATTTGTTGAGAAAAATTATATTGGCTGCTATCTTATGGACATAATACCGCGAATTGATTCCTATATTAGTTGAGGCATTGAAAATAAACAAACAACACACAATACTAACAGCAAAAAACCGTGTTAACTATTTGTGATTCGTGGTTTTTCTTGGTTTGCTATTACAAAGAATATGAAAAGCTTACAATTCGCTATTAATCACAAAATTATTCTGCAAATGAATTATTTTTAGCCGTTTTGCAACAACTATATACTAACTAGCTGTGCACATTAATTTCTGCGCTCCAAATGTTTATTCAGTCTTACTTATCAGTTGTATCTGTTTCATTGCAAATATTACCTTAACGGAATAATATTTCATTGTATTAATGTATAATTGACCAATAAACAAATGTTTATTTGTTAAACCCGCTTTTGAAACATAGGTCAAACCTATTTACACTCAATTTCATACACGAACTCTGATACTTACCCTTCAAAAACAATATTTTTATTTGGTTATCCCGGCTTATAAAACGCCTCAATGACTAATCGTATCATTAAATGGTAGTTGAGACCACAGACGCTCTCACACTTGTTTTAGTCTACAAAAAATGAATTCCAGTCTAAATCCGGTATTGATGGTGAATTAGTGCTGTTACCAACACTATAACGAAAGAATGAGTGGAAAGTTAAATTCTTGAATAAAACATCTTGTTTTATACTATTTGTAAGGAAATAATTATAAAGCATAGCGTACTTTATTGTATGCTTAGGTTTAAAAACGAATGAAATCAGCATATACTGTTTTCACTGGTTGAATGATATTCTCCTAAAAATATTACCGAAAAAGATATTCCAAAATTTACATCAACATATAGCACAACAATATATTTCACTGTTACTCGTCATTTGAATATGTTATCAGGTAGGATATAACAGATCATTGTGGAAAATCGCTGACAACTCAAGGCATCATTTCAAGATGCATCATACCAACACATTTAATCGTGGCTCGATATGAAGATAAATTCAATTTATAATCCGATCAGTCACAGAAAAAACGATGACTAACCCAAGAAGCTTTAAAATGCACTTTAACCTACAAAAATTTCATGCATTGAACAGTAACCGTAAGTGGTATATGAGATAAATACCATGTACCTGCACCAGGAATATTATCGACAGGTATTATTGAGAAAATGGTTTGTATTTACGAAGCTTCAGTGTTATTATGTACACTCAATTTGTCTTTGTTATTTTGTGTATTTTCGTTTACTATCTGCACTTGTTATTTAGACTGACGATGTTAACACCTATTGACCAACAGGTAAATAATTGATGTTCTGTTAATTATATCTATTGAAACTCTGAGAACACGGATGTTTTTGATCTAATTCTGTGATAATGAGATTGTGCTCTCCAGCACAGCTATATATGCTTTATGTGGTTACCGAAAATGTATTTCTTTTCTTGTGATCGTTTCTTATTCCAATATTTGGTTTGCAACAGATTGTTTGTTCTCTTGATTTGCCATGTCGAGAGTAAATACCATCCACTTTTCTCTCGTAAGTGGCATTGTATGAAGGCCTCTTCGATTGGAACAAATTATAATACATTAAGTGCTGCATATGCCATTACAAGATGACAGTATACAAACTCTGAATTAATGAAAACATTTATTGATAGTAATATACGTCCCGTATTTTTATTCATTCTTTCTTCTTGTTCATTATCGGTCCATACCTATTCGCACCACATCGTAATATAGTGCTCATTCCTCCTTTGTTAGTGCATTTTCGTAGAGTTCATCAATCTCATCTGTCATCTCTCCACCAAAATTAGGATATCCCTGCACGTTCTCAACTATTTCTGTTTTTGAATTGATTCTATCTATTTCACTTATCCGATCCTTCACACAAATAATCTCTTTTGTATTGTCTTTGGTCAGCGGCGAGCTATCAAAAGCTGATTCCTGCTCTGCAAAACTGGCAGTGTACTCGTTCTGCCAATGCTCTTTCAATTTCAGTTCATTGCTGTATTTTCTCCTGTCCTCTCGTGAACCATCAGCATCATTTGCAGTTGCTTTCTTCTCATAAAAAGCAATTAGATCCTTTATTGACATTGTTTCCTACACCTTTTTTTCCTTTTATATTTTAAATTGTTTGTGTTGATATGATTGTTTCAGAGTGTTTATTGATCGTTTTGTTAGAAAACATTTAGAGCGTGTGAATAAACGGCAGTTTCTATTGAGTTTTTATTTCTGGCGTAATTTATTCTTAACTAACACTTATACCGTGTAACAGCACGTGGTGCAGAAATAAAACAATTTTAATGAACACTACCAGCAAAGATCATGGGGTAGAGCACATTTTTGCATGGTGTTGACATGAAGGGCAATAATTTTGACAATTATGTGCAAAAACACAGCTTGATAGTTACCCTCCAATTTTATGAAACTTTTTTTGGTTCTTCTCTCCGCATTTTGCCTAGAAAAACACTTCGTAATTTCAAGCGAAGTGAAGGTTGAACAAAAAGTGGTGCATTCATCCCCATTATTATCGTATCTGGAGGTTAGATCCACCATTGACGGTGAACACCATCTGTACCTGAAATTTTCGCCTCACATAATGCCACGACTACAGGCACTTGACCAACAGGGTCTCAGTTTCACATTTTTCGAAAAAGAAAATATCATCAGAATCACATGCAACGGTCCATTGGTTTTCACACTGCCCATTTATAAAGTTTTGTCACGGGTCTTTTCCTATCTCGCCAATATTGACAGAAGCGTACTATTGATTTGCCCGATTGCCGTGAAAAAGACACGAAGCAGTACGGTGGAAAAACACGTCATATTTACTGGAAATGAATGTGCTGATCTTCCACTGATACCCGACTTTTCCTTTCCATTTAAAGCATTCAGCCTGTGTGGTATTATTCTTTTTTTCACCTTGAATTTCTGTGTAACTGAGTTCTGTAATTAAAAATGTTATTTTGCGCACACTTAGAAAGCTATTCGTTTTATCTGCGCATCGGTTAATTTGTAGATTTACCAACAATATTTTGATTATTTGATGTGCAAGCAGACCTATGTTGATTACGTAATTTGATGGTGGAAGTGCAATAAACACAGCGGGCAATTACTCTGCATTCAATAGTGTTGGCTAAAACTAAAAATTAAGTTGAGCAAGGACTATGCAGGAGATGAAAAGAGAATTTTCACGCATCTCTACGCTGCTTAAGAGCTCTTCCAGTTCACCATACCTGATTATGTACTTGCTGTGCAAATATTTTAACAAAGTTATTCTGGTCTGTGCTTTGATCGGTAGGTCCACATTGCTGAGCTTTCGCAACATGACTCGCAAAACCGCGCGAAATTGGATATAGCTTGCCGCAGTAAATCTTAACAATATTCATACATGTATGAGTTGTTAATTACGCCTACTTTGCTTTAATTGCGTATCAGCCATATGATCTGTTAAACGCCTGATAGAAAGAAATAACCGGGTAAATCAGTGGTTCACTTCTGATGCATCCTTTTCCGAATGGTATCATGAACATGTGTTTTATAAAGTCATAAATTTAATTTGCTATAACCGCGTTAAATTCAAACTTCGGTTTATACTAACTGTTTCTACCGATCAACCGGTAAAAAACAATTTATCAGGCTAATAACAATCGTAATTACACAGATATTGAAATTTATACCGCTGCTGATGTTCGCTTCGACGTGGTTGTGAACTAAGACGAATATCACATGTGCTGGTACAAAAACTGTAGCAGATAGGATAGATGGCATTGTATCAAATATGTTTCACGGATCTTACACAAAAAATAACGAGCTCAGATCAAAATTAGCCTTGTGCTCGAACACTATATATTGATATAACCATGTATTTACTGACCAAGACCTGTAAATCGCGCCAACAGCGAATTAATGGTATCTATCTTTATATCAGATAGTTTCCTGTCAAGTAAATTCTCTTACAGTATTTTTTAAGCATGTGTTTTTACAATTTCTATTGAGAATAAATTAACGCTTCCAGCTACCGTAACGATGAACAAAATCGCATGCATCAATACTAAAATGGTTCAGTAGATTGAGTAACATTTTGTTGGTATTACAGGTCCCGTATATTTGCCAAATCATTTACACCGGTTCAGGAATACGTAAAAAGTTCTGTTTTCCACAACCGTTGAACAAGATTTAACTTATGATCGTGTATGATATTTGAGTCAGCGTGTGGATCCAGGATCTAGAGCTCTGTATGTGGTAGACAACACCAATATATCCGATTTATTGTTCTGTTCTGACCGGTTACAAGCATAGATTTAACTTTTTTTGCGTGTTTTATTGGTGTATCAACATTAATATGTCAGAACTGCCCCATCATGACTCGTTCGTTTTTAATTAAAAAAGTAAAAAGGGGCGCCCATAATGCGTGAGCTACCAGAAGAAAGAGAAAAGTCTCTTTATAAGAAAATACTTGAATCTGATATATTTCGGCGTTCCATTATAGTTTCCTTGTATGGCTTTATGTTGATGATTTCCGCGTTCTGTGCAATGGGTGCAAAAATAGAGAGTGGCAAGAATTTGAAGGACGTGATATGCGATATTTGGAGATGCTTTAAAGGTTAAATTGTGATTTAATGCAGAAATTATGTTTGTTACTAAATGTTATTCTATGTTTTATACAACAGTATTTACAGCTAAAAGGGTTGGCTTGCCGTTAGCATTATCTCAAGAGTGCGTGGAATGGTGTTTGGTAAATACCTGTGACACGAAGTGTTTGTGATAAGTCCGTCCGTTTTCTACTTCCATGGAACTTATCCTACAAAAAGGAGTGGAGAACCCAGGATTCGAACCCAGTACCTCTCGCACGCTAAGCGAGCGCTCTACCAAGTGAGCTAGTCCCCCGACCGGCGATGCGCAGCTGCAACATATTTATTTCTTTCCTTTCCGATCAATATTGGATAAACTGAATCAAAACATTGTTTCCATTTCCAATTCACTGCAAAGGCTAGTTTTTGTCAAAATAGGTGAATCAAAACACTGTTTCAACTTTTGAATTAATAACAAACAGTGGAAATGTAAATAAAGATGTTCTTCTTACATTTTCTGACCATTCAATCCATTTTTGAGAAGAGGGACGATGGCACGTTTGTAATGACACTCAAAGACATCGATGATGCCGGAGGAATTGATGGCTTACTCGGAAAGCTGAAAGAGAGTGGGCTTCTTGGCTTTGAGCTACCATCGAGGCATGAAACGAAAAAATCCGAGCTGTCAACGGGCGAGGCCGCAAAGAAAGACGGAAACGACAAAAGCGGATTGGCCGCTGTCGGAGCAGGCGGCAAAGAAGCAGGCGCGCAAAGCGGAGCTGAATCAAAACAATCAGAGAAGGCAGACAAACAGGCTAAAAGCCAAGAAAAGGATTCTCAGCGCAAGGGAAAGGCAGAACAGCAGGAGAAAAAGCAAGCTGATAAGAAAGAAGCCGAAGAGAAGAAGAAAAAGAAAACGGAAGAAAAGGCTGAAGATAAAAAAGAAAAGGAGAAAGCGAAAACAGAGCAAAAAGCAAAGAAGAAGGAGGAACAGAAGGAAAAGACTGAAGAGAAAAAGAAGGAGAAGGAAAAAGAAGCGGAGAAGAAGAAAGAAAAGGAAAAGGAAAGGAGCAAAAAGAAAGAAGAGGAGCAAGCGAAGAAGAAAGAGAAGAAAGAGAAACAGAAGGAAGAGGGAAAGGAAAAGGAGGAAAAAAGACAGAAGGAGAAAGAAAAGAAAGGCTCTGAAAAGAAGAAAGAAGGCGAGAAAAGACAGCAAAAAGACAAAGAAAAGAGCGAGAAGAGAGAGAAGGAGAAAGGCGAGAAAGAAAAGAAGCGGGAAACTAAAAAACCCGAGAAGGAGAGTAAAACAAAGGAAAAGACATCAGATCGTGAGTCTAAGAGCACAAGTACAGGAAAGAAGACCGATAAATCAACTGAAAGTGCAAAGAAAACCGCAGAAACCAAATCAGGAGGCGTGGAACCCACAGTTCAAAAATCTGAGGTTGGTAGCACAGAAAGTGCGAGCGCTTCGAAGAAAGCGTCAGAAACAGTTGCATCTGCGTCAATGTCAACATCAGCAGAGAAGTCTGTTGGTGCATCAAGTTCGGTTTCTGCATCAGTACAATCCTCCTCGGTCCAGGCCTCTTCATCAATGCCAATGTCATCGGAGATGTCCTCTGCGATGTCTTCAGAGATGTCCTCGTCGATGCCAATGTCATCAGAGATGTCCTCTGCGATGTCTTCAGAAATGTCCTCATCAATGCCGATGTCATCGGAGATGTCCTCTGCGATGTCTTCAGAAATGTCCTCATCAATGCCGATGTCATCGGAGATGTCCTCTGCGATGTCTTCAGAAATGTCCTCATCAATGCCGATGTCATCGGAGATGTCCTCTGCGATGTCTTCAGAATCAATACCGGCCTCAATTGCCTCATCTATACCATCTTCTGTTATTTCAAGTATGGCAAGCTCGATATCCGCCTCTACCAGCGAAGAACAACAGAAACAGACTTACCAAATATCTTTAATATCCAACAACATATCAAGCGAAGACGTACAAAAGCTTTTCAAAGAGTGTTCCGAGTGCAAAAAAGTGGACAAGGTTCTCGTGTTCTGGAACGGTCAATACTATTCAGACTTTTCAGGTTCTGTCAGGATGGAGAAGAAAGGAAATGACATTGCCGATAAATCCGGTCTATTTGGTGGTATGGATTGTGGCTGTAAGAAAGAAGAGATTCCGAGTAAAGGAACGAACAATGGATTGGGTGTGTATCAGGACAAGAGTGTGTCTGAAGAGGATTCTAAGGGAATGAAAATGAGTATCGATAAGTTGTGTGGACAAGTTGAACAGAATGGTGTTAAACCAGCTGTTCAATCTTCTGATATTGCTGGCGGTCAAGCAGCTGGTGCTGAAACACAGAAGCAACAAACGAACGAGGGTGGAGGCACACCTGCTGGAGGTGGTGCTGAAGGAGGTGGTGCTGAAGGAGGTGGTGCTGAGGGTGGTGGTGGAGGTGGTGGTGCTGGAGGTGCTGAAGGTGGGGCTGGTGGCGCTGAGGGTGGTGGTGGAGGTGCTGAAGGTGGTGGTGGAGGTGCTGAAGGAGGAGGAGCTGGTGGCGCTGAGGGAGGAGGTGGTGGTGCTGGTGGTGGTGCTGGTGGTGGTGCTGGTGGCGCTGAGGGAGGAGGTGGAGGTGCTGAAGGTGGTGGTGCTGAGGGTGGAGCTGGAGGTGCTGAAGGTGGTGGTGATGGTGCTGAAGGTGGTGGTGCTGGAGGTGCTGAAGGTGGTGCTGGAGGTGCTGAAGGTGGTGCTGGAGGTGCTGAAGGTGGTGGTGCTGGAGGTGCTGAAGGTGGAGAGGTGCTGAAGGTGGTGCTGAAGGTGGAGCTGGTGGTGCTGAAGGTGGAGCTGGAGGAGCTGAAGGTGGAGCTGGAGGAGCTGAAGGTGGAGCTGGTGGTGCTGAAGGTGGAGCTGGTGGTGCTGAAGGTGGAGGTGGTGGTGCTGAAGGTGGAGCTGGTGGCGCTGAAGGTGGAGCTGGAGGTGCTTCAGAGTCAAAAGCTTCAGAAGCAATGTCAGCTGGTCAACCCCAGAGTGCTGCTGCAGAGGCGGCACAACCAACACCAAGTCCACCACCTGCTGGCATTTCGCCGACAGTCAAGTTCGCAAGAAGACTTGAACCAATAATCATTTTACAGGACTACGATACATGCTCTGAGGCTGATTTCATGATATGCTGCGGAAAGGGCAATATTGCAAGACCCGGTCGCGTTGGTATATGCCGACCAGCGTGTGCAAAACGTTGCGCTTCACAGGAGAAAGTGACCATTAAGGTGCCTGAAACGGTGAAGCAAAAGGTGGTTGAGACGGTTACAAAGACGAAGACTGTAAACAAAATAGTCCGCGAAAGCCAATTCATAACGGTCTCCAAAACCGTTCCAGTCACAGAAAAAGTCACCGAAGTGAAGAGCAAAACACTAACAAATACCGTAACCGTTCCACGAACATTCTTCAAGTCTGTGACATTGACCAAGAACATCAGTGTGCCTTATACGGTGGAGAAAACCGAAACCAAGCTGCTAACGCTTTACCAGTCAAGAATAATCGAAAAGCCTGTCACCATTACAATATCACGTGTTGTGCTGAGCACTTTTACAAAAGAGAATCAGAACTTTAGTACTGTCAAGGAGGTTCGTTCTCAGTACGTGACAGTCACTACCACGACCGATAAGGTGGTTTACAGCGCTGTCAAGGACGAGCCAGCCATTACAATCAACAAAACGGTCTATATCCCCGAGTTAGAAGGGTTGGAATGTGTGCCTGATTGCGTGTGTGTTGATTTGGAATGTGTCAATCCTTGTAATACTGTTAAATGTGAGGAAAGAAACTAAATAGATATTTTAATTATTCTACCGTTCTAAGTGGCATACAGCACAGGCTGCGGTAATACGTTTCTCTGCAAATATTCCGTGAATCAAGGGTTTTCTTGCAGTATCCACCGAAAAGCACATTTCGTTAGCCGATTAGGATCTTTAATTCGTTTGATGCATGAAATTTACCATTTTTGACAGACATGGCTTGTAAAACAATAGATCTATAATTTTTACACATATGAGCACGGTTGTAACCCATTTTTAAGCAGTAAATATTTTGTTGCCGCATCAAACGCCTTCTACAGGAACATGTTGTCATGATACTATAGTCAAATAATGTGTCTCTCAGTCCTTTTTTTCCTAGAAATTACTTGATTTCGACTGCTTCACAGAAATTTCCACGGTTAAATTTGTTACCTAAAAATTGCGGTTATTTGACCGAGTCAAGTCTTCAGAAACACTATGCTTCGATCTATGATTGATCATCTACCGTTTTCATTTCCAAAATCGATTTGCTCCTTTTATGCGACGAATAATGCGGCTACTTCCTTGGAACAGTCTTAGGGTTCTCGTTTTGGTCCTATGAGTGCTCTGACGCGACAAAACAATCGACTAGAAAAACAAGTCCTAGCGTTTAATCACCATGAGTGAAAAATGAACTGAGACACCTCATTTGTTCATCAGCAAGTGATCTTATTTGTCTATTTGAGAGGATCTAAAAATAAAATAACACGAAGGCCAGGGAAATATGAAATTGACGGAGCACACTCGCACAAAAATAATCTGCACAATCGGACCGAAATGTAATTCTGAAAAGGCGTTGAAAGAATTGAAGATGAGCGGCATGGATATAGCACGGATTAACATGAGCCACGGGTTGTACGACGAGGTCCAGTTAACGGTCAACAACATAGTAAAAATACGGGGAGATGATACTTTTCCCTTGCTCGCGTTCGATACACGAGGACCAGAAATACGTGTGAAAATTGAAAAGCCGATCGAGATCAAAGAGGGCGAGCGAGTCGTTCTTTCAGGATTGAATGGAAACGGAAAGATTAAAATTAATTTGGACAGGCTCGACAAAATTAAAAAAGGAATGGATGTGCTGGTAGATGACGGTAATCTGAGAATGGTGGTTGATCGGGATGGCGATGAAGTGGTGTGTGTGGCTGCAAACAGTTACATAGTGAAACCTGGCAAGGCAATGAACATCCCCGATATGAAAATGGACGAGGGCGTGCCAACCGAAAAGGATAAAAATGATATTTTTCTGGGATTGAAAAACAAAGTGGACTACGTTTTCTTATCATTCATAAGCAACGCAGCAGAAATTCGTAAGGTTAGGGATTTTATTCGCGATATGAACGGGCATATGCCTGTGTTGATTGCCAAAATCGAGAACAAGGAAGCGATCAGAAATATCAACGAAATAATCAAGGAAGCGGACGGTATTATGGTGGCGAGAGGAGATCTTGCGGTGGAGATCGGGATGGGACACTGTTTTAGTGCACAAAAAATGATTACGAAAAAGTGTCTACTCATGAAGAAGCCGTTCATAATGGCGACACAGATGCTTGAAAGTATGACGGAAGCGAGCACACCAACACGTGCTGAAGTGAGCGATGTGGGCAACGCTGTGCTTGATAGTTGCGACTGCGTCATGCTGAGCGGTGAAACCGCAACGGGACGACATCCTGCCCACGTAGTGAGAACCATGAAGACCATAGTGAGGGATGCTGAGTTCTTTAAGTACGGTGAACGGAAGGAGAAGTCACGAGCGATGCTGATATTCATGCATCACTATAGTGATCACGTGGTTGAGCTGAAGTATTCTTACAAAGCACCAGTGGTCATTATCAGCAAGGATGAGTACGTTCTGCGGCAGGTTGGTCACCATGCCGGTTTCTTTTGTTTCAGAATGAAGAGCGATGAACACTACGAGCAGACGATAAAGCGGGTGAAAAAATCGTATGGAATCGATGAGTATGAGTGGATCATCGTAGGAGATGAAAGAAATAACGTAAATTAAATACTTCGCAGTTTAGGAATTCATAGCGAGCTAATGAAAGCTTCACACGCTTGTGTTAACAAACATATTTTAGTGGTTTAGCATCGCTAGGATGATCACGTGAAAAAGCCACCTTTTATTTCGTATTCTCTCTAATTTTTAATTATTTGTAACGATGTTTGAAGAGTGCTCAATCTCCTATTTAATAGTAATTCAATATGAAAAATTAATAAATGACTCTTAAGTAAAAAACTAGCAATTCAATATCCCTGTTCTCGTAGTGTTGAGGCATCAGAAAAACTTTTGCAATTTGATTCATAAAGCGACAAATCGGACCCCTTATTCGTAAAAGGGTGCGTTTATTCGTTCCCACGTGTAAAAAACCGCGGTAGCAAAAGAAATGTTTTCGTTTTCTTCGCGTGATAAAAGCGTGAGGTGTTCTATTTGGTGCTAAATTAACTAAAATTTATTCGTTTTTGGTAATAATTTGAAGTAGTAAAATGGATAGATTAACAAGCGTATTTAAATAGGTAAAAAGGCGATACTATGAAATATTTTAAGTTCGGTAACAATCTTCTCCATTTGAATGTGGTCGCTGTTGTTCTCTTGGTAATTTCTTCTACAGTAATTATTTTTCTGGAAAGCCATAGCAAAATGCCGATAGAGCTGAACGTGTTCATGCGAAAAAACAGGAACTATTACCTGAAGAAGAACGCAAAGGAAATAAAGAACGAGCTTTATAGCAAGGGAAAGATAAGAATCAAATTGGCAGAGACAGAAAAAAAGTACAACTTAGACTTCTACAAAGACAGGGATGTGAACGGAACGATATATTTGATAAAGAGTGGAAACGATATAGTAATGGTCTGCACAGCGGTGGACTACATGCAATCGATAGACAGCGGGCGGTTGTTAGACTATTATATGAAGAGCTCAGGCTATCTTAATGTGAGAATCGAAAGGGCATCCCTGTGCAGGCGAATGAACGATCTCATGAATGATATACTTCAGGACAGACATGAGGGTGATATACCGACGAGTGGCATGGTTATTCATGACGAAAAGCTAGGACTCGCATTATTTTTTTGTGTTAATTCGTGGACAGTAAAGGTGAGCTCACAAGAAAGCCTGCATCAAAGCCTTCTTTTTAATGAGACGGCCGGATAATCCTAAATAAGCGTGTAGGGTGTATTGGTGTTAAATAAAAATTGACGATGAATATTAGAATTGCTGCTCTTAACGTTTAAGAAAGTCTTCTCCTCAGTAAATACCAAGCACAATGTTATCCGAGAAAGAGTGTGATGAATGGCAGCCTTGGAAGCAAACTAGTGACGAGATTTGACAATAGTAAGTGATTAAAATGACACATATAAGATAAAACAAGCAAAATGATCCTGATTTATGGATAAGATGGCAGGAATTCAGCGAGTTAATTACTTTTATACTTTGTGTATGGATTAAGGTTTGTTTAAGTGTATGATACTTGGACTTTGTTCCTTGGGATTAAACAACCGCTAGGTTTGCATGTTGCTGCTGTACAAGGTAATAAACACATGGCCATTGCTAAAGAAGCTATTATTTAGGCAGAAAGCGTTTTTATTGACGAATCAGCTCTGGTTTACAAGGACCATAACTGATATAATCGAGTAAATGACATTCTCGCGGGCAATATTTTTAGCACACACCGCTAATGAAAGATGACGATGTATTGTTTCGTAGAGGAGACCTTCGCATATCGCTCTGCCATTTTACAATTTTATGAACAACATGACCAGTAGATATGACTGAGATAGGGCTATTCAAAGAGAAATGATTGGTAGCGTATGAAAAATAAGCATGAGCAGACGGCATACTGAAAATAGTGGCCGCGCTGAATTATGCTACACGCCTAAAACATGGGTAAGACCCCTCAATATGCTTTTTGTACAGTGCGATCGATTATTGCGGCGTATTGTTGAAGCATTCTAAGCGCCAAACTCGGTTATAGGGTATTCCCTACAGCACAGAACCACCATTCTCACGGTGACAGTCCAATACAAAAGTACAGGTGCAGCCCGGATTCGAACCGGAGACCGCTGGATCTGCAATCCAAAGCTCTACCACTGAGCTACTACACCTTGGCCAACCGAGCAGATTGAGCATTTATTGTTGAAGAGAGGACAGAAAAGTGTTGGAAATGTTTTCTCAACCGTATCGCTACAGCAAGCTCGACTAATCTGAACTATGCAAACATACTGGTGTTGTTATCGAAAGATTAAATTGTCTAATGTTGGCATGAAAGTGCTATTTTTCAACAATTATTCTGGTTCATTTAAGTAGATGGGTCTGTGATAGAAATCTGCCCATTTCATCTATTTTAGTGTATTTAAAACATGATAATATCAGCATATGCTAACATATCAAGTGTTCATTCCTATTTCTTAACAGGCTATGTGCTGAATTATAAATGGGTGATATTTCTACTTTTATACCACTACCAAAGTACTGTCTTATTCCCATGTACGGCCCTAAATCAAATAAGCCCACCGATCGTGATACATTCAAATGTTTACTTGCCCTGCTGAATATCACACATGATCCTGGAAATACTTCAACGGAACTAAATGTTATTTCCTCTATGATTGGATCAACATTTACAGTTTCTTCGACTTTGATATCTTTTAATATCAGTTGCTTTTGACCAGTGTTCTTATTTTTTATGAATTCTAAACACGAATTAAACTCTTATCCAGTCTGAGTTGTGTGAAAGCCTGGTAGCGTAACTCTGACCGGTGTGTTTTCTATCGTAACACCCCCGTGTTTTTTGTCGAATATCAAAATTGAATTTTCATCTAACTCACACCATTTTACTTGAACAACTTCGATATGATCAGGGAGTACAATACGTCCACTAAGCTTCAGTTTTGTGAATTCTGCCTTGACCACGTTGTTCGGAATATCGCTGAATGATTCTGCGGTTAAATTCTCGACAAAGCACATCCATCCATGATAAAAATGGTGTATGCGGTATTTCTTACGAGTTAGTATAAAATGAAACAATCATTTCCAACATTAGACAGAACATCTTCCTACCAGATTGGTCATAGTGTATGAGTAATCTCACTAATATTTAAATGCGTTGGACACAACGAACATCTCAGTTTAGTTCCTTATCAGAAGACCAGAAGTTTTTGCTTTTTATCAACAACTACTCAAATTTCTTTGCTAGATGTGAGTTTTGAGTCATTTTCACGGTAAATAGATGAATAACATGCCATTAATCGCCTACTCCTACGTTTTATATCGGCTATGAAGAACTTATTAGCTCGTGAATTTGCCGGTATCAACCATAATACTAGTTATACATCTTATTTCCTGGTATTGTAGTATTCCTCAAGAACAATATCCCTTAGTTTCTGCCTTAATGTTTCATCTGGTACGTCTTCTGTTCAGTTTAGCAATGATCAAAACCATAAAACACGTTTCATTTCAAAGTTATATAATGGCACGAACCGGTACCTCTAATGCATCTAATTGGTTATTTGTTCGTATTTGGATGTGTGCGTGCTAATACCTTTGTAAATGATTTGCAACGAAGGCTTTACTATGAGTCTATGATAGATTTGGACACAGTTATATTTCTTATGGAAGTGAATCAGATGAATGAAAGTGAGTGCAAGGAACTTGTAAAGGACGTTGTTTTGCCCATGAGAAACTTTTTGGTCAACATTTTTAGCAGAAAACGAGGCGGTTCGCGCCTAATAGATAAGAAAACTAGGGATCGTGGGTGGACCGATGACGAAGACGAGTCCGATGAGACCAGGGGAAAAACGGAATTGGATACAAAGGATATCCAAACCATTAAAAACAATTTTAAGAACAACGAGAAGAATAAAAAGGGAAAGAAAAACGACGACGGCATGGACTTGGGTGAAACTCTAATGGACATACTGAGAGCAACATCAAACTTCTCACTGAACGTAAAGACTAAATATGGCAAAATAGACAAGAGCTTAGAAAAAAGAAATAAGCTCTTTGAGTTCGATCGATCACAGATAGCAAAATCCTTGTTTAATACCTCACATCAGAAGCTCCTGAAGGATGTTGAAACGTTCCTTCGCGAAAGTTCGGCAAGCGGTACGAATCCCAAAAAAGATGGCATTCGCACGTTTCTTAGCATCAAAGACGCGAATAAAAAGGATACGAAGTACTTTCAAATGATAGAGACCATTGAAAAGGCTGTTACGGAGACAGAAAACATTGTGAAGATAAAGCAGCGCGAGGAAAACGAATTTACGCTCGTTTTCGGGCAGCAGATGAAACAGGAGGAGGTTAGAGTGCTTAAAATGTCGTTTAACTTGGGCTCAACGTTTCTCACTCCCAGCATATACCTGAGCACTTCCAAGGCGTTAATGATACCCGAAAAAAGCGTGTTCATAGAGAAAATGACCAATGCCATGCTCAAACCGATACTTACACTGACAAACACGAACTCAATCGGAGCCGATACGGAGAAGAAAGAGAGCATACTGAACTTTCTGCGAGATGTTGTGTCACGGGCATCATCAAAGTACACGGACGAAATAGATGGTGCCTTCAAGGCACGGAGTACGATATTAGACAAGTTCTTGCGCGATGATAAGGACGAGGTGAAGGAGCGAAAGATGATGCAGATAGACACGGTTCTTGAGAAAAGAAACAAAGAACTGCTGGGCAAAGTGGAATCTATGAGAGCAGAGCACTTCAAGGACTTTCTTGTTCTCAACCAGGAGATAATCAATGTTTATATTCGGTTTTTAAATTCAAACAGTGCAAGTGATAGATCAAAAGTCAACGAATATTTCAAGTAAATAGACAAATTCTTCGTTTTGCCACCAAATTTCTGTTACACTGCTGGCTGAGCTGCCACTAAAAAGGACATTTTGTGCGGCTTGACAGCGATTTTGGTGGCAGAACTGTCTATGGACAGCTGTAGAAAGAAGGATGTGACTGTTAATCTGCAGGTGTTCCAACTTGGCAGTGCCTAATTGCTGGAATGAACTTAAGCGTAGAAATAGGCAGCTATATATTGATTCTTTCATTAAAAGCATGTTTATTTATTTTCTTAACACTTTCAAATATTTCTCTTCCAGTAATTCGCAGATGATACGCCCGCTTTCCACGGTTCTTAAACATTTTAAAAATTTTTACCCTGAGCAGATGACAAAGGGCACGAGCAGCTTCGGTAAGAAAAACAAGCACAACCATACGTTCTGTATACGATGCGGTAAGACAAGTTTCAACAAGCAGAAGCGTACTTGCTCAGCGTGTGCATATCCGGCGCCCAAGTGGAAGCGACCAGCAGGTTACAAGGCTAAGCAGCGGAAGAACGTCAACATACGCAATAGGCACATGAAGAGATCGTTGAAGTCGGCCAGGTCTGGATTTAAGGGAGATCCCGTTATGAAGGCAATTCTAAGCAAATATGAAGTTAAAAATTAAAAGAATTTATTGATAACGCGTGTTGCGCAGGTTTTATGTTTTAGATGTGTGCACTGGTCAGCTTTAAGGTGCTTATTGTCACCCTTTGATGTTTATGTGTGCCTCTGTTGCATATGTCCTTTGTTGCGAAGAGGATGCTCGTTTGCATGTACCTATGTTTAGCCCAGTCACGTGATCAGGTCTAATTTGGTTCTTACCGGTCGAGCAGCACATCATTGAACATGTTCAATTACCTACTAGAGAAGTGACGGAGTGCCTGCCACCCTCCGAGATGAGCCATACATATTTGATCGTGTATCTAATGTTGAACCGTGTGAATATCATTTCTTATCCTGCGAGTCATCAATACCGATTCTTGTAGAGAACAGCATTCTGGATTGTTATGAAATGCTATTCCATGTTACGGTGTAAATCGTGAAGAATGCAGTGCTGATTTAACCGAACATTCGTATTTATGATATTTCTATCGGCCACAACAGCAGCGCATCACTGGTCTAAAGCCTTTCACAAATATTTTATATTATCAGAAATATTCATTTTTAGCGTATGTTCTTTAAACACCTGTAATGTTCTGCTAGAGAGTGCGTATCATTCTTGTGCAACGCATGCCCATAAAATGCCGTTCTTTCTTAAAATTTTGTTTATCATGCTATATCAGCACGCAAACAAACTTTCCGAATGCACACTCTTAACACGGCCCAATGATGTTTGAACCAACGATGCGGAATGTTTTACACGGTTTTAAAACGTGGTGGCCGCAAAAATAAAATACAATTCCTGATATCAGGGTATACCAAAATCTTTTTCAGCCCAACAATTAATTCATTCCGTCTTACAGGTTATATTTGTAACTGGTGATATTTCCTGAAATAGACCGTATATCAAACGATGGGTGTTTTATTCGGCTGATATTTCTTTGCCTTTTATGTTTCATTATATTGTTACTCATCTCAGCGTAGTACATTAGAACATGCCTAACCATGATTTCTTAGCGGTAAAGCACGTTTTTAGCATTTTTATGAAGAATGTGGTGCTAAAACCATCAATTATTTTTATTTGTCTTGCCGGCAGTTTTCTGCTGCAATATTTGTCCTCATATAGCACCTTCCACATTGGTTGTCTCATAACATTTCGGTGCTGATATGCTGGTAACACCATAAAATATGTTTGTTGAACGCATTTCCTCTCTTTATTACTCGTTACAGCCGCAATTCCTGTTTCTGTGCCAATAGCAATATTTTTGGTACAAACGTGCGATCCAAACAAAATCAGAACAATGTTTTGATCAATGAAAAATTTGGTAACAACGCGTTTCACCTTCATTTTCCTTAAATAAAAAATTTGTTTGTTTACCCCATGGAAGTCCTCATCATCTACATCTACAATTTCTTGACAACAAGGAAGTGGTTCATTTTTGTGTTCTTCTGCCTTGCCGAGACACTTATATTCAAGAAGTACACCAATGAAGACCTGAAGGATGATCCGTTCAAAATCATAGAGCTGGGGGCCAGCAAGACCCTGTTTTACAGGGTGTCCAACGAAAAGGCAAGGGCAAACTACATGCAGCTACACATACCGTTCATCGTCGAGAAGCTCTTTCATCTCGAGCACGACATCGAATACACGTCAGGCTCGGTTAAGTACGTGATCAGACCATTCAAGGAGATTTTCATGGTCAAGGATGGCAAGAAGACATTTATCGGCAGATTTGCACACAGTTTCATAGACAATGAGAGTTATTGCCAGGTGTTTGAGAAGGGAGACAGGTGTGGGTTCAATAAAAATGTGCGCTGGTCTGCTCGTGTGCAGTTTTCCGGCAGTGTTGACAAGCTGCGGGTTGTTAGGCTGATCGAGGGGAATCTCTGTAACTATGAAATTAGGGTGGTTGGCGACATTCTGACACGTAAGATAACGAACAAGGACACAATTGTGTACAAGGGGAACAAAGAGGGGGAAGAAGATGGTAGCGCGAATGACGAGGATGAGAAGGAGGAAGCAATGCATTTCAAGGCGTTTAAGATGAAGCTCTTAGGCAGCGGCTCCTCGCATCAATAAATGAAGTAATGTGGTTTGCTGCACTTGTCGTGTGTTTTATGACTATACCTGTTATATCACGAGGTGCTGCGATATTATGTGTGGAAAGATGCGATTATTGATCAGAAATTGATATAGAAAGACTGTGGGCGTACTTAGACACTCATCAAGGCACCTAAGTTGGTATTAAAGTGCAGTTACATCACTATACGATTGTTTTATCGGGCATTTTGAACATGACGTACATCAAATTATCACAGTTGGTTAGATTTTATGTTTCAACCATGAATTGTTGGCGTATTGTAACGAGCTAGGCATTGTGAGTAGAGAACGTTGCTGTGCTCCAATCCTGCGCAACATGCCATCTGTTGTGCAACGATGTTGGTATGGAATGCGGTATAAAGGACAGGTTTAATGAATTTGTTCTGTTCTTACGACTTGCATGTCAACAACAAAGACACGCTCTTTACCCATGCACTACCATCCGTGCAATTGTGCGCATTACGTACCGTTTCTTCCTCTTTCAGGTGTCATGAAATTTACCACGTTGGTCTCAACGGTGATAAAACGTTTCTCAGCTCAAAAAATGGCAGCCAATACAATTTTTGGTACCGGATTTACGGCCCGTTCATTTTGAATGTTCTTAACGGTTCAACCGCTTGTGCGTGTCTAACGCCCTAGCTCCGAAAAGCAAAGGTAGTCCAGTTCTACGCGGTATATGAACAAGAACCTTACGATGAATGTGCTGCACGCACATTTTTATGGCAGGGATGGTTTAAAAATATGATTAGGGACTTTCTCCGTAATAGCACGCCTGTTAACACCGGAAAAGCATTTTCAGTTGGGCAAGGGGAAACAAAAAGTGAGTTGTAAACCACGCGTTTTGTGTGTTTAAGTTATCATCCCTCCATCTAACACTAATTAAAGCATTTTCTCTGGTAATAATGTACATTCCTTGTTCTTGTTACAAACATGTGAAAGATCAGTTCCTAGTACTTTGGGATTGCAAGCGTGTAATGAGGTAATATTTGCACTGTTGACATTCCTTGCCAAGAAATACCTCCCCATGTCAACATAAGCAACCATTTGTCCATAATAATCTCAAACTGTAAAACACCGGTATATCACGTGTCGTGCTTTTTTTAAACAGACAAGCACCGCAAAAGTCATTCTACGAGGAAATGACCAACAAAGCATTTTTGGTAAAACATGATCAGGCGAATTAATTAATTTTTAATTTTTTTAATTTTACCTTTAATGGCAACCCTAAGGGCAAAATATTGAATAAAGATTAATAACACGGCTTAGAAGTATTTGCCCATATTCTTTTGATGGATTAGCGAACATTAAATTGGTGATTGGATTCTACAGTCTGATAGTACCGTTTTACCGTAGCATTGGTCAATGCTTTTTTTGTTAGTGTCTACCTAAGATGAACCAAGTTGGGTGCAAACACGGATTGTAGGTGTATTTAGGGTATGTCGGTACTATCAGTATTGCCTGCACTGCCGTGCAGGCAATACAGCTATATGCAATTACCAGGTACCAAATTTGGAAACTGTTTAAAGACGCTGTCTCGAAAGGGTATCGGTATCTATTATCAGTGCGATTGATCGGTTAGAACTTGCCCTGCCGGTCAATCGTACGATATAAACCTGCAAAAGACAGAACTGTTTACCATCTCGGCGAGATGAACAGTGATCCAATAAAAACGTATTAAAACTGTTCACTGATTGTTACTGCATTCGCTTATTTACGTGATGGCATCAATAAGAATTCATCTCTTCGCCCTACACCAATAACACCTCGTTTTATCACCAGGGATAAATTAAATTGCTGCTAACCGTCTCCAAAGGATTCTTTGTTTATAAATAAGCTGGACAAGCCCTCCCTATGTTTGACAGAAATGGACAGAACCATCAACGCATCAGAAAAAAACTGGAGGCTTTCAGAAATGCTAAGGAATGGTCAGATTTTATATCTTTGCTCACCGCTGTCGACAATGTCTTGATCGATGTTAAAAGTTTGCCCAAGGACTTAGAGGGCTTTCTGTTCAGGCGGCTCAACCAGTCGTTGAATCCTGCACTGCCGGCAGGCGTGCACAACAAGGCTCTTGAAACGTACAAGCTGATAATTGCGAACATAAAACTTACAGACCGTCTGTTACTCGGCCTTTTCTCGTACGGAGTGTATTCTAAGTTATCCGTCAAGGATACGTTTTTTGAAGTTCTGGCGAATCTAAACGACCGAAAAGTGGGTCAAAAAAGTTTTATACTGGGGCTGTTACCATTCGTTGAGGAGGAGAACAACGAGTACTTTGATCGTGCGTGTATTATGATCGACAATGTGAACTGCTCGGATGCCCTGTGGTCAAATTTTCTGTGCTGTCCTGAGCTGCGCATCGCGGTGGTAAACTATTTTAAGGGACGGCAGGCGGCAATTAGCAGTTTCCAGATCAGAGCGATTAGCAAAGCGCTGTACGACGGCGATTCTTTTACCGTTAGAGGCACGCTTGACATGCTGAATGCCAACGTTAAGCTTGGTGATTTGGTACGGTTCTACAACCCTGAAGTGACCGAATTTGTGGAAGTTACGGAAGAGCAGATTGCAAATGACAAGAACACGCGGGTATCGGACACTGTGACAGGCAGAGAGGCGAGCACAACCGTGATGATCACAGAGACAACAGCTGTCGAAGGTGCAAAGAACCAAGAGGTGCACAAAAAAATAAAAGTGGAGGATGCATATCTTAAAGACGAGATAGTGAGCTTATCAGTGCATATAATCAAGCTGTTCCTCAAGAAAGAGATAACATTGAACAAAAAGGTGAATGCCTGGTTGCAGAACGAGACCATTCTTGCGAAAAAGGCGCTTCGTAAGATTATGAACGATGATTTGAACCTTTTCTACAAGTTGTTTCAGAATTTGATCGTGCAGGAGGAGCTAAACGACAAAGATATTGCAGAATTGTTCATTGAGGCGGCGTATAAGACCCAAACCGAGTGTCAGGGCTTTGATATTGTGCTGACATTGCTTGAGAGCAGCTTTTTATGGAAGATACTTTATGTGGAATTTAAGCGTATTATTGGGAAGGAAAAGGGGAATAATCAGTTCAGGGCAAAGACCGAAAAGAATGAAACAGCAAGTGGGCTGGGGAATAGAGCAGAAAATGAGATGAGGAGCGGTGTAAGGGATGAAATAAAGAATGAGATGAGGAGCGGTGTAAAAGGTGAAGTAAAGAATGAGATGAGGAGCGGTGTAAGGGATGAAATAAAGAATGAGATGAGGAGCGGTGTAAGGGATGAAATAAAGAATGAGATGAGGAGCGGTGTAAAAGGTGAAAT
>NW_007360608.1:61300-98006 GCF_000192795.1 Vavraia culicis subsp. floridensis | reverse complement strand
GGGATGAAGTAAAAGGTAAGGAGAAAAAGAATGGCACGAACTATGATCAAACGAAGAGTGGAGAGCGACCAGGTGAAAGAAAGAACGAAAGTATCACTGGTAACAATGAAAGACAAGCAAGGACGGGTTCAACGATACTGCGAGATGAAGAGACGGACCGTGCTGATGAATTGGCGATGGAGATGAACAAAGAAGAAGGAAAAGAAGGTAGGCATACGCCTGAAGATCTACCAAAACGTGAAGAAACTGAGGAGAGACACATTGATGATGAGAAACGGAGGATCGATGAAGGATCTAGAGGAAAAGTAGATAAGAGCACGGGTAGAGAAGAATATAGCGATAGATCGAGGGAAAGAACAAGTGTGCGAGGGGATGATAAATTGAAACAAGGAATAACCACGAATGCGACTGAGCAGGAAGACAAGGAAATGAAACAGGAAATAAATGAGGCATTGGGCTATAATGCAAACAAAGGGTTGAATAATGAAATGAGCCAAAGAGCAAGCGAGGAGTTGAATGGTAACGTACATGGAGAAGTGAATGATGAAGTAAACAAAAGAACGCGCGATAAAATGAATGAACCGGATGAAGCACCCTACGACCCACGTGTTGAATTATCGAATAATGCGAGTAGGACGCCTAAGAACAGAACCGAGTTATTGAATGAAAGAAATGACCGGATAGAGCAACCAATGGATGTAAGAAGATCAAGTAGTAGTTCAGAGCAGTCTTTAAGAACCGTAAACAAAGCTTTTGGCACAGTGAACGAGCCAAGGGGTTTGTCAAATGGCCACAACAGCGCACTCAAAACCAAAGAGTTAAGAGAAAACAGTTGGGAGCATAAAAGCGATGAGGAGCACACAAACGAGATGAACGCGAGTGAGATGGGCAGAGAGGGCATTGTGCTGAAGAATGGCACGGCGTGTGTTGGAAACAGTAATGTGGAGGTATCACGCAGTGTGCATAGCAGTGGCGAGACAAGCGAAATAAGATTGGCTGGTGGAGAGGGCTCCGACATGGCACAGCTCACACGGCAGGTAAAACATGACGAGAGTGACAAGAGCATTACGCTCGACGAGCTGTCAAAAGCGGGCATTGCACTGCCCGAGGACGTGGGCCCGAACGATATGCTCAATCTCATCAAATTCCTGTTTACCAACACAACACTTCAGGAGAAAAAGAACAACGTTCATGCGCTGCATATTTTGTTAATGCTGAGCATAAACAGCGATATTTTTGAGGAGGGTCGGCTGAACGAGGTTGTGCGCATTCTGCTCGATCTGATAAATTTTCAGGAGGCACTGATGTATGCGGTGAACTATAGCAATCTGCTCGTGAGCACGCCTGCACCTGGTGAGGACAGCACGGGTGAGATGGAGCACAACAGTTCAGGCCAATCGATAGATACGTGTGCATCGAACGTTGAAGCGGTAGATGCAATGATTGAGAGCAAACTCGACAATTTCTACTTCAGCAACGGCAAGCCCGTAAAGTACATAGCGCTCGAGCGCATTAACCTTACCAATGACACCCTGCTCATCGTTGTGAAGCACTTCAACCCGTTCCACCACGAGTTCTGGATGAGCTATGTTGAGCAGAAGGATCTGAGAGAGGTGTTCTTTATACTTAGACACGTTCTTAAAAGCAGCGCGCTTGAAAGATGCAAGCGTACCCTTTTTGTACGTCTTTTCTACGGCTACGATGAGAAGCTCTTCATGGCGTACGAGCTCATTTACGAGAGAGGATTTGAGGAATTGCTGATTGAGGAGGTGCAGATGAATAAGAGCAGGAGGATTGATTATGACCGGGATGTGGTTGAGGAAGAAGTTGTTGGGGAGGGGAACGAAACGGAAGGAAATATTGGGAAAGGTATGGAGAGAAACTTTAGAAGTGGGATTGGGGGAAGTGTTGGTGGAGACATTGAAAATGAGGTGCAGGGAGAGAAGAGGAGAAATATTGGTGACCGTACCGGTAGAGACATTGAAAATGAAAAACGAACCGGTGATGAAAAACGGTACGGCGAAGATAAAACAAACCAATCGAGCGGTATCAGCCGCAAAGAAAATGACAAGAGTACCGTGATTGTGGACCAAAGGAACAAGCACGGCAATAAATGCGAGCAGATCTGCCTCAAAATACTTAAATACTCCTTCAACGTGCTTAACACCTTTACGTTCTACAAAACACTCAACATTATCAGCAACCGCCCGATCATTCCGTTCTTCAGTTCGCTGAGCTCATCAGCACTGTTCAACAAAATAATCGATGACCGCAACATCGTACTGATGCACAAAATGCTGCAGTACAACCACAAATTCGTAAAGCATCTGAGACGGGGCGTAAATCTGTTCGATGTGATATTCAATGCGCGTGCCGTACGTACGTACGCCCAGCTGCCCAAGACCAGTGAGGAGTACGTGCTCGTGATCAGCATTGTTAAGTACCTGCTCAGGTTAAATTTGGTGCCATCGATCAATTACAGCGCAATTTACGCACGAGCACCGCTCTCTTTCTTCTATGACACGTTGGAGTTGGTTGAGCATGTCTTGGCGGACAAGAACGCGTATCCGTTCTTCTTGGAGAGCGTGCCAAGAAACAACATCGTGTTCAAGATCAAGAACAGGGAATTTCTGAAGGATTTTTATTTGACCGTGGTTAATGAGTACTATGGGGTGTGTGTTGATTGCTTGCGGGTGGATGGAGCTGTTGGAGATGCGAGTAGGACATGGTGTGACGGTACGGCTGGTGTTAAGGACGGGAACGGCAGAGAGAACAATAAAGGAGATGAGAATGGCAGAGATGATGGCAATACGGTTGGTATCAAGAATAGGAACGAAACAGGCAGTAACAGGGTGACACGCACGGTGGAACAGATTGATTTGGTGTTCCTGCTGGATGTCATAAAACGGGTGAACAAGCGCAAACATGAGTTTGATATGGGGACAATCACGGAAAGGGTGCTTTTCATTCTATCGGTGGTATACCGGAGACACGGTGCCTACAGCACCAACAAAGAAATAATTGTGGACACGATCTACGATCTAAGGGATGAGGAAGAGCTGCCTGAGAAGGACAGCTTTACGTTCCAAACGGTGATGAACAGCATATTAGACATAATAATAGGAGAGAGCACGTTCATCAACGCGTACATAAAGTACTTCAGCACGCGCCTGCCGCTCAACGAGAAGCTGAACAGGCGCATCTTCCTGTTGGTGCTGCAGAGCAACAAATACGCGTACTTAAACAGGGTGTTCGCACCGAACGGTCCTGTGCTGAAGAACGCGGTTGACCTGTCCAAGCTGATAGACATCGGTACCATCACAGAAACAGAAAAACTAGCGATAAACAACGTGTTTCTGGAGCGGCTGAAAATAAGCGGGACATCGTACTTCAACCTGTTCTTCAACGATTACATCGCCAACCAGAAGAAAATCGAAAATGTGTCCCATCTTTACTTCCTGATGAGCAACATGAACAAAAAGGCGAGCACTCACCGACTTATTGAGATGTGCCTGCAGTACCTGTGCAAGGCGGTGCAGAGCAAGAAAAAGATTGGAAGCAATCTGATGAGGGTGTGCTTGAGGGGCTGTGGAGTGCCTTTGAGCGATAGGAGCAGGGGCTACGTGTGCTCGATCGCGTATTTCCTTATCAAACGAGAGCAGGAGGTTAATTTGGAGGTGGAGGGGTACAACGAGCGGTATGAGCACGTCATGCTTGTGCACCAGGGTGGCGATAGGGGCAGAAAAGAAGCTATGAGCAAAAATGAGAGTCGCGAGAATGACAACTCAAGGGGTGCATCCAGCATACGAAACGATTGCACATCGTGCAACAGCGGCCAGAGCATCGGTCTAGACACGCTCATCTACCACAACATAGGCATCAAGGAGTACTTCGAGTACTTTCTCGAATCTGCAACGTTCTTTAAGGGCACAAAGTGCTCGCTCATCAAAAAGAGCATTTTATTGCAGCAAATCGATGCTGACCGCATACAAGAGCTGTTCTCACGCCTTAACTCCAATTTCTTCACCGGCAAGGAAGCAGATTCGCTGAACAAGGCATCCGTTCTCAAACGAATATCGTTTTTCATTCTTTCGCTCGATTTTGAGGCATTTTCAGCACACCTCCCAGCCATAATTCCGATAATCAACGAGCTCATCGAGTATCCCAAGCCGGTAAAACGCGAAATATACAACCTGATAAGCGTGATATTCATCAAATTCCACCACAACAATCTGAGCGCGCTCTTCCCGATCTACTTTTCCGAGATAGAGAACGACAGCTTGCTAGAAAGCATACGCAGCCTGGAAATGCTCATGCTCATAGGTTCTAAGGAGACCGTTGAGTTTAGGTGGTACATTTCGTGCACCAAGGATGATAACACGTTGTTCAAGAGGATGCTAAATGAGTTGTACAGGGGAACGGAGGTGCGGCCGTATCTTGATCGGCTGCCTGCTACGAGGATGCCGTTGTTGATGAACGATAAGAAAGCATTTCTGAGCCGTGCTGAGAGTTATTATGAGATGCTTGATGAGAGTGTGTGGAGTATTGATGAGGGACTGCTGAGCAGTCGGATGATTGAATGGTATGTTGGGGGTGTATAGAGCTGGGAATATGACATGGCATAGAACAAGGCGTAGATATTGAAATGGTATGGAACAGGGCGTAGGTATTGAAATGGTATGGAACAGGGTGTAAAATGTGGTTCAAGGGTGTGGAGTGGACATGGCATAGAATAGGATGTAGGTATTGACATGGCATAGAATAGGGCGTGGGGTGGACATGCAGTTGTGTAAATACGACGTGCTCGCAGAGCCATACAAACTCGTTCTAGCAATAGAGCGTTATAAATGCGGTGTATCATTTTTAATAATTCGGTTGTGCTGCTATGGAGCACTCGTTAAAACTATGACCGGTATAAAACCGTGTGATGATGATGCACCATCTACAACGATAAAATATCGTAAACGGAGCGTTACATCGTACGCTCACTGCTCGTGAAACAAAATTAAAATATTTTGGTTTTGAATTGCTGTTGTTGGTGGCTGTTGCCTTTTCATGTCGGCCCAGCGATGGCACCGCGTGTACGAGGGCTACAACAGCACGCTGTTCGCACCTCAACCTCGTTTTACGCACATGTAATGCAAAATTAAGAACGTATAAAATGCTTTGTACGCACCGATGCAGCGTATGCTACACCATCTGGTGTTTGATTGGTTATTTTTGTTCTTAGCATGGTTAGACTGAACCACGGTTTGCATTCTGCCAGGGATAGGCATCAATAACAGAATGTACCATTGACAGGAACGAACAATAAAAGCGTAAATTGAAGAAAGCGTAAAATACGTTATTTGAACTTGCCTTTTATTTCTAGCGCTCAAAACACTCAGTTAAGAATCTGGTGCATTCCCTGCGGTTGATGAGTCAGGATTTGGAATTGATATCTGTGCCAAATCATTGCTGTGATCGATCACTGATTGTACTTCACTGGCTGGTTGTGTGCCCGAACCTGCCTTGGGCCCAAAGCTTTTTGAATTATGCCTTGCAAAGCCTCTTTTCTGGCATGAATCATCAGATTTAGCAACTTTGCCAGTACATTTCTCGAAAAAATCATCTACGCTCTTGTATACCTTATCCAATTCATTTCTCAGCTTCATGATTCGTTTCTCTGTCTTCCCATCCATCGATTGATTGCTCACTCTGCACATTTTCTTGAGTACACCATGAACAGCATTCTCCGAATTCAATGGTGAGCCTTTCGCAAGCGATTTCCATTTTTCGTTTGCTTCCTCTGTTTTGTTCCTAAATTAAAAAGAAGTGGAACAAAGTAATTGATGATAATCAAATCACCCTCAAGTGCACTTGTTGCTACCTTCAACGGTACAAAGTGAGTCTTTAGCAATGGGTACTGTTGTTGTGCTCTAGTCTCTGATGCGTGATTTTGTAGGTCGTATTCCTCCAACTTTTCATTTACCAATTTAGATCTATGCTCCGTATACTGTGCCAAAGCACATTTTATCTGCTCTTTTATTGTTATATCGCACTTCAAACGATTCCACAATGAGTCAACAAATGCGATAATTTCACCAGTTCCTCGACAAAATTTTCCTATATAATATTCCAGTTTTTTCACAACATTCTCATCGTAGATATCTTGCTTGAGTGGTTGTTTTTCTTCGAAATAAATACTTTCAAGGACTTCAAAGCCATTTATCAAGTCTTTAAACTCTTGCAACTTAACTTTATCATAATCAGATGGTATTGATTCAATTACATTGCTTTCCTCTGCCTGTTCACCACAAAGAACCACATACACAAAACTGATCATCGTAAAACATCGTAAAACATCGTAAAAATATCATGGACATAGATCCCCTCCTTATCTCTTTTCTTCTTTATTTTTATTTTCTATTTTTTCTTTTTTTGTATTTTAGTCCCAATAAGACGTATTATTCCGCTAAAAGCATTTTTTAATCATCTTAACATACCGGTATAGTAAAAACGTTCGTTGTGTTGCATCAGCTTTTGATCGGTCTTTATTTATGAAATGACAGCAATAGGCATGATGCATAGCATGGGCCGAAATCTATCCATAACCATTATTTTCAGTGCAATGAATCAAATATTACGAAGACAACACAGAATTGCTTAGTTTTGAGCACAAACATCAATAAATAATGAAAACTAGAATTGCTCTTTTCGGTACTTGCACGGATAAGTAAAGGGGTATTACCGGCAGATAGAAAAGGAAAAAAGTGCTTTGGAATAGCGTTAATCACATTATAATATTTTACAATTGTTACAATAATATCACTCGTAGTTGTTTTTTGTTCTGCTGTAAGAACCGAATTGGTACCCTGCCATTTTTATCTGGTAAATGTGTGAAAATGAGGAAAATTGGGTGATAAATGACTTTTTGTAAAAAAAATGAAAATAGAAGAAGTCGAAAAAAGAAAAATAACAGAATTGAAAAAAATAACTTTAAACACGGGTAGCTATGACTGTTTATAAACTGAGTTCTTACAAATACAATCATTATGAAATTGTTGCGAGATCCCTTTCATTATATGATTTTGTAGTGATTTTTAGCTGATACTGCCAGATTAATGATCTGAGCACGCATCTTCTTATGGAATAAATTGAATTTTAAACCAAACTTTGTTAATTATGAACAGTTTGCTGTTCTTTTTCTATCTCTAGAGCGGAATAAATTTTTTTGTGTTTAAGAACGTTATTTTATTTGGTACAGCGTTTTACACGCACTAAAAAACATGTGCTTATTGGTCATTGAATAAAATTGGCATTGGTATCACGGTTACCACGATTATAATTATGCTTAATAATATTCTTATATATTTTACGCATAAATATGTCCAATAATGCAAGAAATCATATTTCGTTCTAGATCGATTTCGAAATTAAATATAAATGTGCTCGTTGAACATGTATCATGAACTTCTTACCCGTCTTATCCATCTTTTTAGACCAGGTACTTTCAATTAACTTTGGACTCAAGCCATTTCAGCTGCAATCACAACCAAGGGTTTTTAAAAGAGATCTGAAGTTAAGAACAGCTCCCCGCTTACTCTCGGGTCCTCGCCCACCGGCGGTCACACAGCTGCAGCAAAGAAGAAAACTAGTATCACGTTTGCATGCCGTGCCTGCAGAAACACATCCCAAAAATGCTGTTCGTGGAGGAATTGTGATACCTGATATTCAAACCATATTGGACGTGATTATAAGGGGATGCGATGACTTGGACAAAGGAATTGCTGACATTGTTAATACGTCACTCATCACCATTTCTAACACCGTTGGTGCCACAACAGAAAAAGAGAAAAGTGTAATTGCGCCCGTGATTGATGCTGGCAACAAGGACATCGAAACAGGTCTTACAACGATACTTAGTGATGCATCAGCTGATATGGACGCAATAGTGAACGAAATAACACAGAAAGAGATATCATCAACAACCGATGTATTGCAGCAAAAGAATACAACACTTACGAAAGCGATAAGCGACTTGATCACAACTCTTAATAATAACATTGTTAAACTGACGGACACATCCGGTACGAGCCAGGCAGATGCTCTCAAGGCGCTAATACAATCTGAAAATCAGTCGCTATACGATCAAATACAAACTATATTAAGCGATCCAAATAATAACGACCCTATAATTCCACAGCTAAAGTTCCCGGATCCAGTAGCAATGGCAGGCAGCATTGAACCAGGAATGCAGCAGTTATACAGTGATATCAAGGCACTCTTCGACAAATTTATTACAGATATCAAATCACTGATCACTGATGTGCAGGCGTACGAAACAGGAGGAACTACGACAATAATGGACGAGGGTACAAAGGAACTTATTTCCAGATTAGAAGGAGCAGTAGGAAACGTACTTGTTCTGGTTCAGGCTCTTTTAGACAAGGTTTCTGCCAAGGAAACATCAGACATCACAACTGCGCTATCTGAACTGCACACGCAGATGACAACCGATATTACGGACGAGGTGCAGTCTATCGCCACAAAGAGTGCTGAACTGATCACGAACGTGACAACGAACGAGCTGGTAGAGATGTCCACCGTGATTGCAAAATATAACCAAGATATTGCGCAGGGGATCCTAACCAATCTCTCTACGTAACGTAAAATAAATGGAGTACCAAGTACTTTCTTATGGTATTGGGTCAAGTCGTCCCTCAAAGATAATCTTAAGAGCACCTCTGGCCCCAACTCATTAGATATCGTTAACTAGGCCACATATCGGCAATATGATGTATTTAAATACCTGGCTGTAGACCAACATTAGAACAAATCTGTGATGGTTTTTACGCTTGGGGCAAATAATTTATTTAGCATTCACAGAAAAAGATAATAATTTTAGCGTTGTCATGTATTTGCTATTGAAGCCTAAAAATACCTTTTCTACACCAGAAACACTCTGATTCCATTCTATCTATAACAATTTCAAGTCATTTTTTCTTATTTTATCGAATACATCACAAATTTCATCTGAATCACTTTCTTTTGCATTACTTTCTCTCACCTCATCCATTTCTAGTTCGTCAGCAATGCAATACACCTTAGCTGATATGCCCATTATTACATAAGTAAATCCTATGAAGTGCCCTAACGGTACATTACTGCTGGTGAGCACGTATAAATCACGAGATACGTTTTTTATTGCGTTCATTGATTCTCTCCCCTTTATCTTTTTAAACAGCTCTTTCATCTTTCTATATATGAGCGTTCTTCTATGCTGGTTTTTACTCTTGTAAAGCAGCTGTTTGATAAGTTTGTATTCGTTTTCTAATTCTATATGCGGATTTGGCATGTGGAGGGTAAAACATTTTGTTACACGTAACGGTGCATGGTTGCACTCAAAGAGCAATGATCTGTTTGTATGTGGTGGGAAAGTGGAGGTACCACTCTACCATTCACTTACCATGCGCATCGCTCTCTTCATCTCCACTATGAATAACTTATCTTCCTACATGCAAGCAATAATTTATTATCTCTTGCAACACTGTCAATAAACTAAATTCATTCATAGCTCAGTACAAAAATGCTAATAAATTAAATTTGTATTAATTCACCTCTCTTCATCCGCTGCACATTACCCTTTAGTTCATGCCGCTAAAAGTAATTTATCTTCCCCTAAGCACCACCTAAATAAACAACTTTTCTGTTATCAAGTTTAGCACTCCTGAACCGTTCAATAATATTTGACCGTTTAATTCTTCGGCATTGTTCTTGTTTAGGGGTGTATAATTAAAGGGTACCTGTGCCGTGAACTAAAGTGGTAAACAAAGCACTTTTGGTAAAAAGTACGTTTAGCTCAATTTTTGATGAAAAAGTGCAAAAAATGCGAATTGGTGGTTATGCGCATTAAATGAGGTATGTTTACAGCTAAGCGTATCTCTTAGTAGCCTAGGTACTGCAAACAAAGTGTACCATGGAATGGGTTGTTTGCTGACAGGCAATCAAGCTTGTGCTACCATACCGGGTGTACTTGATGGGTGTGATGCGCGTGTGACATGAAATACGTTTCTAGTAGAAAAGTATCGGGCAAGGAACCGCTCCACACCCGCCAAAAAAAGACAAAACCTCAACCACACCTTACAATTATCCTGATCAACACGCAATTTACGATTCGTGATTTATCACCATAAAAAAGCGGGCCGTACCGTGCCCATAAAAAACAAATGATAAAACCAACAAACGTATCGCACACAAAACCAGTACAATCGCACCCGCTGGCCGAGGACACACGTTTTAAAAAGACGTTCGAGCTTATCGCACGCAACGGATACACACAGTACTCTGAAGTTTCCCGCAATGGCAACTGCTTTTACACATCGATAATCGTGAGCCTGCTTTACGGTGATGATATTACCGTGAAGAATGATTTTAAGGCTTTGATAGTGAAGGGCGGTGTTGAGGAGTACGTGTTTGAGGATTTTTATGATGATTTTATGGGGTTTATGAGGGAGAGGAAGATTATTAGGGAGAGTGGAGGGTTGGTGGATGAGAATGGAGGGAGTGGTGATGAGAGATGTGCGGATGAGAGATGTGGTGATGGGAGATGTGCGGATGAGAGATGTGCGGATGAGAGATGTGCGGATGAGAGATGTGCGGATGAGAGTGGAAATGATGAGAGGAAAGGAAAATGTGGAGATAATGATGGGAAGAAAGGAAAATATGGAGATAATGATGAGAGGAAAGGAAAATATGGAGATAATGATGAGAGGAAAGGAAAATATGGAGATAATGATGGGAAGAAAGGAATTGATGGGAAAAGCACCGAGAAGTGTGAAAATGGTGGCAAAGGTGATCGCATGGGATGTGCGAGTGATGAACGAAGTAGTAAGAAACAGAACATGGCGGGTGAAAATATAAATGCGAGGAGAGCGGATGAGAAAAGAATGAATGACAGGAACATGACAAACAAATCGAATGGCGGTGTTGTTGAGCAGAAAGCGGAACAGATGAGCAGTGCAACAAACAAGCAGCATATAAATGACATGGTCATGGAGCAGCACGATGCAACCACGAGTGACAGTCTGATCGGTGTGAACCTGCAAATCAATTCGTGCAACGGTGCATCTACCACGGCCCTTCTAAGCGATTGGAGCGCAAGCACAAGGTCGGTAAACACGGACACGAACTCACCGCAAGCAGAGGCACGCGATGATGAATCAAAGGACCAAAGGGATCAGTTCTACCAGTGCTCAAGTGCAGATTACTTTATTGATGAGTCCGTAGAAATACGTGATAAGGACAGCATGTTTGAGATGATAGACCTTAACTCGCTTACGATGTTTCTGAAGCTGCTGATCTCAACGGAGATGAAGCTGAATGAGGATCTGTATGCACCGTTTCTGGCAAAGCCTGTGGGTGCATACGTATCAGAATCGGTGGAGCCTTTCTACAAGGATACTGAATATGTTGATATAATGGCATTCAGCCGCATGCTTGGCATAAAAGTTCTTGTGTACACGATAGAAGGGCAGTGCAATGAAATTGGGGATGGAAGTGTTGAGCTGGGGATCCTCCACACGTTTGACCACTTTGAGCCGCTTCTGAAATAAAGACATACTTCAAAAGTAAACATCTGTTGGCCATAGCTGAGTTCAGAGTAAGTACCGTGGAAGCAAACATTTGTGAGTCGTGTACTAACGGGTGACTTGCAACGCTGCTGTAGCGTGGTTACCCTTCGTATGATTCATTTATCGTAAAAATTGGTTTAATTGATGGTTCGCTCCACAATCACACGCTCCAATCTTCTTGGTGTTTCAGCCCTGGTTCACGGTTTGCTACCGAATTGTAGCGTAAACATGGCACCGCTAACAAATATCTGTGCTGTAAATCATATCTCTGGTCAGGCTTGGCAGCGGTAACTACGCTCATAGTTTCTTAACCGAACACCGTAAAATATGACCGCTAGGAAACGTCGTGACACGCGTTGGTCTGATAATGTTGCTTGTCACGGTGTGAAACTGCTGTGTTCACCTCTTTTACGTACTGCTCATTGTGATGAAAGCTGCTGAAGGAGAATTTTTGGTTTTGGAATGGCGGGCTAATGAACATTTGCAGTGCCTGTGTACGAAGCGCATTCTGCAGATTAAACTTAAAAAATACGAGCGGTTGCAATTTTTGGC
This sequence comes from Vavraia culicis subsp. floridensis, assembly GCF_000192795.1. Taxonomy (NCBI): domain Eukaryota; kingdom Fungi; phylum Microsporidia; family Pleistophoridae; genus Vavraia; species Vavraia culicis. The sequence continues at coordinate 85,842 of NW_007360608.1, read as the reverse complement.
ACCGTTGTTAAAATCAGATCAGTACCGCCCTTCATTTGCAAAACGCTCCGCAAATGCCCGATTTGTTAATTATTTGTTTACCTTTTCATACAACAGCACTCCCAGAATGGCTACATTAAATCTCCTACAACAGCGGTAAACTCAAATTTTGAAGGAACGACTTAGTTTTGTAGCGCTCTGTCAATCACAAGGCCATGAAAGCGTGTTCGTTCGGGCTGTGTCAAATCAAATCGTTGCCAATGATGAGCGTTTTTTCGTTGGTAAAAACTAAAACGCTTAGCAGTGCAATATATCAAATAAATGGGGGTACCCCTGTTACCGCTACCATGCTATTGGACACAAAAACCAAGGAAGTCTCCGTATGGCTTGCCAAGCTGCCGCCATTCCTCTCAAAAAAGCTGTTGTCGTTCAACAGCGACACAGAAATCGGATACCTGAACATAAGCACGGCAACGAGCGATGCGCCTGCACAGGTATCGATCGGCATAACACTCTCAGATGTACCTCTGAACTTTACCATCAGGTTCAACGAAATCAGCCAGCCTATGTACGTGCTGAAAGGCAATGACAGGATTGAGGGCAAGGTGGTGAAGGAAGTGTTCGTGAATCCGGTGTTTGACAACGCATACCTAGAGTTCAAGAAAATGGAGGAGGTGTCGGCTGCTGCACAGCCATCAACACAGATCATTGATTACATGAAGGAGGGTCGGAAGACTGACCGGTTTGGCACCGTGTCAGAACTGGAGAGCCTGGCACGAAGACGAAAGAAACAGCTGCAGTCGCAGAAACGGGAGAGACTTGAGAGAAATGAAGTTATGGATATGGTGTTTAAGGCGTTTGAAAAGTTTGATAGCTGGACAGCAAAGGATCTCGCAGACTTTTCGGGACAGCCCGTTGCCTACATACAGGAGATATTGGGTGAGATAGCGGTGCTCAATAAGAAAGATCACAGGAACAGCTATTCTTTGAAGCCGGAGTATAAGGAGGCCTCAGATGAGGATGCATGAGACAGAAGTAGGTAAGGCTGGGTGGTGTTTGGAACGATGCGGCACGGTAAGGGTATATGTAAATTTACATCGGTGAATTGTCAGTAAAGTTTTTGTACCGAGCTATTACATCGTGTGTGCTGTCGTATCGGCAACGGCAGATTGCAAGAAACCGTAAAATTACGAGTCCTTGAATGCCACGGCTCTGTTCAGCTACACGCATATTTGATTATGTAGGATCTATGGCAGTAATAAACTATTTTTTGCACTGAGAAAGCTTTATTTAAAAGGCTATGGACATAACTGATAAAGTTACCTGCACCACCCACATTTACATCAGATAGATTCGTGGTTCTAATCAAACCTGTGGAGCGTAACTCCGTGCATGGCACGTTTAATAGACGAGATTTGCGGTGTAAGGCTTTGTTACAAGTATTTTCATGGGCTGGATCAGACGTACAGCTCCTTAAACTTGCGGCAACATCCATGGCGTGCTGACAATATTTTTGTACTAAAACTCGTGTGTTTACTGCCATCTCACACAGCAACATCATCGCTACAAAGTCATTTTAGATCGATGAACTGATGAAAAATACGATTTGATTCATTTCTTGGTATTTCATGGCTCAGTACGTACTTACTCGCTAAAAGATTGTTTTAGCACCTGAATCGGTACAAATTATGAAGTGCACAAATCTGTGCTGCACAGGAATAATGCTAGGTATGCATTGTACCGGTCCAGTGTTTCATAAAAACGAGAATTTAATAAAATTTCACAGCTCCTCGTGGACATACCCCCTTTGCTCGTATTCTTCGTACCTCTTCTCATTTTCTATTTCTTCAGAATCATCCAAGTATTGGTGTTTGCTACCGAAAGATGGATCAATAGATCGAGGAATGACTCGTTCGAGTCTTGTTTTGTTCGGTATCTCTTCAAAGACGTCCCTTTGCCGCACTCTATCGGATCTACGCTTCGCGATGCCCAAAAGTCTTGAGAACCGATAAATAAGATTTTTGAACACATGAACGTATTTTGCCCGTTTTTTTTTCGGCATCGTTGTTCTTTTTGTGATGTATTGGTCAGGTGGCACGCTTTCTGGTTTCCTCTCCTCATGCGATATCTCTGTATCCATTTTACTGTCGATCTCATCCACAGCTCTACCCTCTCTCGCTGCCTCTAGCGACTCTTTCAGCCTGTGCCGCTGTTTTATAAGCTCGTAACAGGTCGTTTCAGTTATATCACCGAGTCCCTCATGCCATTTCTTGATCCCTTCATAGAGATGCTCAACGGCTCTATACAGTTTAGGCTCCTCGTTCTTCAGCATCTCAATCTCTCGAAGCTGTTCGAGCAGACCTGCATGCGCCGCTTTAAGGCTTCTTGTATCATATTTGTACGCAATTTGCTCATAATTCTTAGCAAAATCACGGTACTCATCGAATGTCAGATTCGGATCACTCCTTGAAATCTTTTCTTTCAACTCCTCGTATTCTTTGACCAATGGATGATCCGATTGTATCTTTTCGCTACTATTTGCAAGTTTCTTTGCTGTTTCATACACTTTGATCTCATACATTATCTTCTCATATTCCTCTGTGTTTACCCCAGGAATGCTATTCACCTCATAAACCCTATCATCCTTTACTTTTGATGGATGGTAGTGGTTGCCTCCCGAGCCGTAGCGAGACAAGAAATGTCTGGTTTTTACCTTTAGCACCGAAAAATACTCTTTAACAAAGCTGAGCTCCATTGCCATGCCATGGCATATCACATCGATATGCTTTAGCAGATTTTTGGGCGCTATCTTTCTATCGTTCATAATTTCCAACATTTTATTTACAAGGTTGTCTTCAAACGATGACATCGTTGTGTTGTTTTTATCACGGTAACGGTTGAGCTTACGATGCAGATCATTGAGATCGAATTCCTGAAAGGTTAGCACCGCAATCGAGGCACCGTTCGAGTTGTGAATAAGAACTTCTGTTCTTGTGTAGCTTTTTGCTCCTGTTTGTATTGGCTGCAGCATATCCATTAGGATGTCTTCGGCATAAAAATAATAATCCGGTCTTTTTCTATCGTAGTCGAAGGGATAGTAGCCCATCTCGACCGGCTCTAGGTTCCTATCTTTAGTCCTGAACTTGTTGTAGGCATCTTCCACGGTCTTTCGTATGAACTCGTATATCATGTTTGTGATCGTGATATCCGATATTATCTCTGTTTCGTGGGCAAACGCAAATTTGATTGTATATCCTTCGTTCCAATTTAATATTTCGTCTTCCTTTGATTTGCTGTCAGCCTTTCTCTCGTTTTTGCCGGCAATCTTCGAGTTTTGGTCATTTTCTTTTCCTGCTTTCCGGCCCTTCTTGCCCTTATTGGTCGTATAAAACGAAAAAACGCTCCTTTTCCCGCTGGTGTCGATCACCAACAGGTACCTCTTTTTGATCCTCTTTTTCACCAACTCATCGAGCGCTAGAACGAGAGTCTTGGGCAGAATGTATTGCAGCTTCAAGTTCACGTTGGTGAACGCTTGAACGGCACTCTGTGCTATTTCCTTGATATCGAGATCATCAACGACCAAAAAAATGTGGCAGCCCTCAGGTAGGTTAAGCGCATCCAAAATAATGGAAAAGATGGTAACACTATCTATCGGTGTGTGAAATGGTCGTATTCGCAGGTTGTCATCCATCAACCGCAATATATGGTTCTTATTTGTAAGTTGCTCGCTACTTTTGCCGAGAACTCTCCAAAAATCGTTAACTGTTAAATGGTGCTCAGGCCGAAGAACGAATTGTTTTAGCCGTACGCCCAGGCCTACGTTCCGTTCGATCTCGTAACCGCGATATATCTTATTATTTGTTTGTTTTGCCGGGTGCACGTAGAGTTTGTTGAGATACACCAGCGTTCGCAGCTCCAATGCCGCTACAAGTGATATAATTGATATTAATACGTTCATATCAGTGGGGTCAAATTTTTTGCGATATAACGGCCATACGTGTTATGTACTCAAAGATTTGGGAGCTGTTAGCGGATACGAGTGAGTAAAGGATCACGATGTATAATTGAGAGAAGGTTGTTTCTGAGGCGTACAGCACGAATATATTGTTAGATCCCTTAGATTATTGATCAACCATGGTACACTGGCATTGAAGGCTTGTTGAATAAAAGATGGATATATTGGCAATGAAAGACGTGTTGGCATGCAAAAATCTTTATTTGGTGTTGATAGCAGGAAGTAACGTGCTGTGTTTAAGCTGAACAATAACGCATCCTGGGTTATCTTCTTATTTATGGGAAGCTATCTAAAAATGAGTTGTAGTTAATTCAGATAATTAAATGTACCAAATATTTCCGGTTTCGGATGAATACTTGGCTGCACCTCGGCATACAACGGTTTATAATGTAAAGCTGTTCCATATTTACTACATGATGAGAACTAAAAATGTTTAAAAGAATTGAAAATTGCAGCTATGCCTACCTGATAGGACAATTGTTGAATGGAAGCAAAATTAATTCTTCCGTAATTGGCTTTCCAAGGGTATGATGTAATATTTACTATGAGCGAATGCTACGTGGTGGATGTAAAGTACCTTCCAAGCACGTGGACCGTACAATTGATGAGTGAGTAAAATAAAAATTAGACTTAACAGTAACACACATCGCATATTTAGAGTTGATATAGAGTAAATGAACAAATTGAAAGAATTGTTAAAGAAGTATTTGATCAAAATGAAATTGTGACGGTACCTGTGCACAAATTACTTACAATTTTAGAATATAAATTACTGTTTTGTACCAAAACAGAAATACACCGTGTGGTAATTAAAAAATGATTAGGTCTAAAATAAAAAATATGTGTATTAGTGTAATGTGTTGAACTTATTGATTTGATTTATATCATGAACAACATAATTACTCATATTTAACTGAGTTTAAAACGTATTAAAACGGTTATTGCGTTCCCTGGGATTGAGGCTATCAGGTATGGTTACTTAGTATGTATGATTGCGGACAAAAGCCTTTTCAGTGAGCGCATTCTTCACGTATTCTACCAATAAAACATATTAGCACCATCACAGTGCGCTATTAAAGACAGGTGCTGCAATGGTTCGGCCTATCTATGACAGTAAATAAGTTTGCTTCTCTATGACTAAACATGTTTTAGTACAAAATATTCGTTCTGACAATTACGGTTTGGTTGTAAGCCATGGATCAGAAGCACGTAATACGTGATATGCACGTGACCGTTGTCATTTGCTGAGCATTAGATGCCCGGATATCAAAGGTGCAATCTCTTCCGTTACAAAACATTCCTCATTTAGATATGTCTTTTACTGCGAAAAGACCTTTCAGAGCTAAGAACACGCTACTTCAATTCCACCGCTGTGATTAATCTACATTTGTAAAAAAATGATTGGCCGATTTTCGAACATATTCAAAAAAATTGAGCCCCACCAAAATGAACGTATTTCTGTTGATGTTTCCGCTTGCAATGGCGGTGGAACTGCGAACACTTGTTTACCAGGACAAGCTTCGTATATATCCTGCCAAAAAGATAGGCGACAAGATATTGCCCAGCTTTGAAGAGCAGCGCAATGTCGGTCTCAGCATGAGGCGTAAAAAATTTGTCTTAAAGGCTGAGAGCCACCTAACGATTAACCATTTTTGGAAGCTGCTCGGTCGGAAGGATGCTGAACTGGCCAAAGGGAGCCATGCACTGCGGATGGACGATAGCAGGTTGTATATGTCGCTTTTTAAATCCCCAGTTGATAATGTTACGTTGTTTTCTGTTATTTTGGCTTCGCTCAAAATGCCTGAAAACTGCCACGTCAATTTGGTTGTGGACGATAACGAAGTCAAGAAAATAGCAAAGGACGCAGTGCAGGCATTCGTCAATGTCGGTCTGAAATTGAAGCACATTCTTCCCAAAACCCTCGTCTTGGCATTGGATGGCTATGTCAAGGGCATTATTACAAAGAGGTACGTGTTGACGATCAGCACAGGTGGAGAGAAGGGCGTGTTTTGCTTCTACGCGACTGACATTGTGGGGGGAGATCAGAAAGCGAAGCCGACGAGCGACGCGTCTAAAGGTGAGGACAAGAAGCAGGGAGCAGAAGCAGAGAGCAAGTCTGAGGTGCAGAAAAAGAAGGATGTGAACGGTGGGGATGCTCTCAAATTGGTGTTTGTCCATGAGACAGAGCTAATATCGGATGTTGCTATCAAAAAGATTATGTACGAATTCATACGGGGCTTCGTTGAAAAGGCTTACAACAAGTTCAGAACTGAGAAAAGGAGCCTTGAACCTGTAGAAGTCGGCTATTACCCGTTCGATGATGGCGAGAAGAGGCCGGAATATTACTTTCTCGTGGAAGAGATCGCTGAGGAAATGATACATGTGGTGCAAAAGCGTGCACCGACCTATGTTAGAATAGAAATCCTCATCTATAACTCGTCTGGTAAGCAGCTTGGTGTGCTGACAAGCCAGGAGTTCCATCTTGAAGAATTATACAGGAAATTGGACGAGTATTGTGATAGGCACCGCGATGCAGTGGTGGCATTTGAGGAGAATCTTGTGAACAGCATGCTGGGGGCCATAGACGATAAAAGCGTAACGGCTGGTGATCTGTTGAAACACGTTGACGTGGTGTGCAACGGCATTTCTATGCAGCTTAATCTTGTGAAGCAGTTCTTCAAAACGCTAGAAATCAAGAATAGAGAATTTGTGACGTATTACGGGACAAGTGGCAATTACTACGAACAGTACAAGATAAGGGATGATCGAGTTTACAGAGCAACAAGTGTGCCCGTCAGCACCAAGATGTACAAGGATATCATGCACGAGGTAGAATTGTACGAAAGGTCAAGTAGTATTTTGGGCAAGCACAGCAAGATTTTGTATGACCATCCCATTGTGAACACGTACAAAGATCTGAGAAGCAGGATAGAACAGGATGTCAGCGATCTTACACTCGATCAGTACAACGATTTCGTGGACAACTACGTACGTGTGGGCAAAGACTACGATCCGAAAGAGCTTGAGATGGCGCATGCTGCGCTTCGCAACCAGTTTAAAGAGGTTGAGGCACTGAAGAAGAAGGAGCCTGAGATTCACAAGGCCGTAGAGTCAACCTACAAGAAAGTGAAGGACTGGTATAAAGAACATGGAAAGACGATTCAGGTCACGTACCGTGATATTGTGAATCAGAAGTCTGAGCTGATGCACTTGATCTCAGCGTTGAGAAGAGACAAAGCAACAAGAGAAATGAACGAAGCGAAGGAAAAAGAGAGGCTTGAAGCAGAGAAGAAAGCTGCCAAAGCGGCACTCACCAGGGAGAAGGCGAAGAAGGCTGCTGCTTTTGTTGAGGAAACAGGGTTGGACCAAATCACAAAAAATGTTTTGCTTGCTGGAGTGAATGGCATTGATTTTTTCAAAGACTTGGTTGGAATGACAAGTAAAGATAAGCACGAGTATGATGTACAGCAAAGGGATGCATTCGGCGAAATGTCCCGCAGAACAAAATACGTGCAGGACATTCCGCATCTTGTAAAGCTCTCATCTGATGGCGGAGACAACGCCGTTTCCTCGTGGGAAGAGGTAAATTTTGATGCGAGAAAGGGAATGGAGAAGCTCATGGGGCTCTTGAAGGATGCTGGTCCGCTTATCGATAATAGCAACGACAGCATTCTTGACTATGAAAAGGTATTGAGGGGCATGCAAGAAAAGCTGGCGAGCTTGGGCGTTGCCAATTTTGGTGACAGGAAGGGAAGGGATAAGAAGCAGAGGAGTATTTCTCATGAAGAGCTGTAGTGTCCGTTTTTAATTAAACCAAATTAACTTTAAATGTGGCGATTTTTGGTTGATGTGCCTGCTCGTTGCTTTGTTGTCTGCGATGCTAGCTCTTAAGTCAAGGTATTGGTAATAAACCGGGGAACACTGCTGCCAGGAAGCGTATGTTTATGTTTGCATCTTATGACCTGAAGAGGTACATGACCGCATACGGTACCATCTAGGAACGTGTGCTTGGTTATGTGTAGTGGTATGTGCTGGACGACAAAAAAATTATTTTTGGTAAAAAGGTGCTTCTCGTGGGTGTTACGAGAAATTTTGTTATTTCCAAATTTGCGTACTGTGAAACCTCTGAACCAGAGATTGACGTTAGATTTAATGTACCACAGATAGCAGCGGTTGAAAGAAGAAAACAGAGCAATGAATGATAGCGTAATATTCATGGACAGATGAGCCTATCATTGAATGTATCTCTACCCGTCATATGTACTCCCAGTTTTTCCGTTTTAGCTGAGCACTTTTGTGAAAATACAATGCCTGATACACACTCCGTACTGCTATTCGGTTATTCTGTAAGAGGATAGAACTAACCTTCCCTCTTGCAGGGTTTGCTGATGGATAAAGGTACGTTTTCTACATGTAACCCAGTTACCAAGCTCATAGCGCTGATATATGATTCAATCACTCGCGCAGGAAAGACGTACCATGCACGTTGTCATGCGATTGTCACAGAAACAAAAATAACATGCAATGCACGTTTTTCCTGCGCAAGTGGTTAAACGGCCTTGCCACACGACTTTTAGTTCCATAAGCTGAACATCAAATTTTTTTATCCAAATTCAAAAAATTATACCCCAAGAATTTTCTCCTGGCACAATCGTTTAAATCTTTTGGCTTTTACTCAAGATTTCCGTGTGCTGGATACGAGGCAAGTTCTTGCTAATTTTTGGAGTGCGGTGCTCTCACCGCATATGATTTAAATTTTTATTGTTTGCAGACTTTACAGTCATTCTCAGCTTTTTCATCATCAGAGGCGTGTTATTTACGGGTTATTCTCGACGTGGTTGCATGCTAACCATGTTCTAAGGCCCGTTTCCAGGATATACTCCGGAGTAGCGGATAAAAGTGACTGACTGCACGTATACTGACATATCAGCACCTATATAATGAGAGAAGCACAGTTTTGTATCGTACGCTCAAGTCTTTCGTTTTTATTTTTCTTACGATTTTATTTGTTTACCAGAGACAGGTCCCGCCCAAGATTCTGCTTTGTTGTCAGCGAATTTGTTGATATAAAACTGCGGCATGTAGAGCGCCTTACCTGGTACATTCCATACAGCAGTTCGCTCACATAGCTCAATTCGTTATTTAATGGTAATTGCAGTTCATTGTGAGAGATCGCACCAGCACATTTGTTTTCAAACGCTATGATCAGTACATCCGTTACGTTTTTGTCTGTAGCACAGCTCCTTGTCTCAACTACGTGCATTTTACTTTTTCCTAAAACTTCTTAATTCCCGAATTTACAAACCCTTTGAATGAACGGCAAAACCGTGATAAAACGAATTATTAAGGTGTGTGAGGAATACGGCGTAAAGGTGAGTGTGATCAGCACGGCCACGGTGTTTTTCAGAAAAATAGAAAAGAATTACAAAGACACAGAAAATATGGAGAACGATATGCAGCCTGATGATCACGGTTCAAAAGCGAGAGAAAAGCTGGACATTTTCTCTGATGAGTTTCTTGTTGGGCTTATCGCGGTTGCCTGTAAATCGAATGATATTGTTATGCCATCACGGATCAGAAAAGGGTACATGCCCGAGAAGATAGCCATGATGGAGTCAACGATACCAACACTGTTCGGCTTCAAAATGCACATTCCCTGCCCGTTCACACGCATGCTGGGACTTATCATTTGTCTGTGTGAGCACAAGATTGTTGAGCTCAACGTGAGCAGTATGTTCGAAAAGGGCGCAGGCAACATCAAAAGAATACTGCTGGACGATAATTACATGGATTATAGCGTAAATGAAGTTGCAGCAGCAGCTCTTCCTATTGACTGTAAATATCTGAGTAAGCTGATGGTTGGAGAGTTGAGCTGTGAAAACATAGAAAAGATCAGAAAAAATAATAATGTAACCGTAGATTGTCAATAAAGTAGTATTTATATGTTAAACGGATTTGTTGCTATGAGCAACCGCCACTGGAAGGTTTGTACGTAACATGTTGTAAAAATAAATTTGCCTGTTAAAACTACGAACACCAAAACTTCAACGATAAACCAGCCATCCTCCCACTGCACGGTCAGTTTAACACGCCGTAAATTGGGAAATGGTTTTGTGCTCATGAATACGAATGAATCACCATTGAGACTGAGTACAACGAACACTGTGCTAGAGCTAACGCTGTTGCACTGTATAACGCGATCCTTGGTTGGTTTCTTGCTGTGGTCCTACAGCTAATCCCTAGAACACAAGAAGCAAGATAATCTGAACCGACAGCCTGTGGTCATGATCAGTTTTAGCGGACCTGAAAGGCATGTTGTTTAGGTGTTGCTGTGTGAGAGGATAAGTAAACGTACTTCTGGTAAGAGAAGAACTGAAAAGGTTTTGGTATAATAATTTATTGTATTTCACTACGCTTCTCATAGTTTATCGTGTTTTTAACACTTTAGTTCTGCTTATTCCTTGTAGTCATCGGAACGAGTGCACGATTCCTCGGTAAATTGTTTAGTTCCTCATCTTTTTCTATCGTAGGAGGATAAAACACGTTGCTCACACAGCCCATGTTTCAAGCATAATGCAAATCTTGTGGATGAGATCTGTTAGTAATCCATCAACTCAAGAAGTGCAGTATTGCTAGATAAAGCCATCAGGTGCAACAAAATCAATAAATTATTCATCACCGTTTGAATTAAAATATTTTCACTTTTGGCTGTGTGATGGATATTTTATGGTATTTTCATGTTTGCCAGGGGTAGATGTGGCAGCAGAATGGTGCAAATGTTCGATGTTCTGCGTTGTAAAAGTTTTGTAAAGGAAATGTTAGCGTGTGATGGTTTGCTCGCCTTTACCCCTCTTATGGTACGATTCTCCTGAAATGGTAAATGTTTTGGAAAAGTATCTTAAAATATCAGCGTAGACAGGACTGAAGCATACCAAGGTGATGCTGTTTGGTTGTATGCAGGCGAGTTTTTAATAAAGGACTATATTGGTGGAAGAACGGTGCTTATATCGGCAACACTGCCAAACTGGCACACCAATGCACACTTCAAAGCCGAACGCAGGGGTAAGCCCGGCAAATATCAGAAACAGTAATTATGAGCGCTCAGGTCGAAACAGGGAGACCGTTTTCCTCATCCTGATTGCGCGGCAATTTGCAAAAATTTGCTTTTTGGCCGAATTGCGAGAAAGCCGTTCGTGTGAAGCAGCATTGATCTGGAATGCAAATGTCAAGACTGTGAGAGCCTGCACTTGCAGTTCTGCTCTGGTAGATAGTGTTACACACCAGATGCCCGGTTTTACCGCAGCAAAGCATCAAAACACGCACTCAACCAAAAATGAGCAAGCTAACGTGCAAAAATTTTAATTGTCACGTCATCGCATTGGTCAAGCAACCAACCATCCTACTTCCCACCACCTTCCTTAATCTCACCCAAGAATATGAGCGACACGATCAGAGCAAACAGCCCAACGAACTCAACGAACACAAACACGAGATAAAACTGCCCTGAGAACTTTTTCTCTTTCACCTTGGTAACAAGAACGTGCTTAGCCATAGATCCAATCGTGTACGCCGTAAAGTAGCACCCCCACCCGGTTATCACGCAGCACGAAAGCTTGACGAGCGCATCCTTGAACGTTGCTATTTCCTTGTTCTTAAAGACGAAGAAGATGATGAGCATGTATATGACGGGCGTGGTCAGGAAGCATAGGGCTGCCATTACCGATGTAAATTCTATTTTTATTTCGGCAGCGCTCGAAATACCAGGCGCCGAATCTTTTAGACCACGTCCTGCACCGGCCAGCGCGGGCACAACCAGGAATATGTACGAAACAGCTGATATTATGTCCCTAAGATTGTCGATTTCGAAGATTGGAAAACTTTGATCTGCCATTTTTTCTTACAAGCCCCCTTTTTTCTTGTTTTATAAATAAATGTGAAACAACAATGATAAGAGTGATAGACGGCGCGAATAAAGGAAGAGCACTGCAGCACGCCATAGTGAACAGCTTGTTAACGAATGAGAAGTGTTGGTCCGTCTTGTCTTGTTGCAGGCGGTGCACGGCTTGCTCATTAACAATCGTTTATTTATCACCGAGCACACATCACCAAAACAAAGCCATCTTCTGGTCGGAACGTGTGCAGCAGTCCATTTTTCCTTTAATACTCGTTGAGTGTCAGGCCCTTTAATTACATTTCTTGATACGGAAAGAAACACGTGCATTACACTACCTCGATTGCTGCGTTCTACGGATACATGCACGTGGTGAAATAAATCCTCTACCGCTCGTATTATTCCCTATCTCAAAAATTTGCACTCCAGCAATTCCATCGTTCTTACCCTTAGGGGAATGGAAGCGAGCAAGCAAATAAAAATTTGTGGTGGCCAAGCACTTTTGTTACATTATTATATTTTTAATGTGTGAGGAGAAAATAAACGTATTTTTAGCACAAAGCAATTATCATCCTTCTATAACGATAGATTTTGCACCGTTCTACACGAATTTTAATTTTGCGATTTTCACCGAAATCGTATTTTTATGGCGCAATTTTGTGCTGAAATGTCCGTAATATTCAGCAGATTGGTGCTGCGCGCTTGTTGGAGTGATAAATAAGTACAGCACTGATAAAAAAACAAACCTTTTCTTTACCGTCTGTACGTACCGTAGAACAGCGCTGTCTGTGTCAATATTTTATGAGTACAGGCATTCAAAAAGCGTGTTCATTCACCACACGTGTATTGGATAGCGTGTCTGCTGTGCAAAGTATCCGCTCCACTTCAAGGATGCATACGTACGGTTCAAAAAGGGAAGAAGCGCTCAGAACTGAGGTAGGTAAAATATATTTAATATACTTCAGCACCACAATTACATATTTAGCGCTTAGCATTTGTTGCAGGCAGCACAATCAATAGATAATACTCTGCTACCTCATGTAAATCATCGTAGGATCAAAATATTTGATGATTCGTTTGTTGCATGCACCAAAGGTACGTTTTTAAAATGCGATAGAACGTTCAACACAGGGTGCAGGAATAGAAGGGCATCATTAACACACACGGTACGGATCATGGCAGCATATTAACGAGGTGTGGTGCAGGAATAGAAGGGCATCATCAACACACACGGTACGGATCATGGCAGCATATTAACGAGGTGTGGTGCAGCAAACATGGTAATAAAGATTGATCTTCTGCCACATTCAAATATTTATAATGGAACATCCTTAGCGCACAAAAATGGATAAAGTACGGTCACACTCCTGCAGAAGCAAAGATATTGCTGTGATGCAATAGAAGTGCACTAATGTACCAGAAATTGATGGCTGCTCTTACCTCCGCGTAGATACCATAAGATAGCTCATCACCGATCTATGTTTACGAACGATGTGATCTATTTTAAATTGTAAAGGTTTTAACCGTAACAAATCGGAGGCAGATAATATTTACTGTGGAGAGCAATGCTTGAAATAAACTTTTTTTAATGAAAGAAACGACTCAACAAACATGAACAGGTCTATCATTAACTGCTAAAATGCTGCTCTTACCCCAAAAATAAATCATCTTCTCAAGCAATTAATGATAGACCTGTTCATCATTGCTTGATCGTAACACAGACCTACCACAGGGAGCAAAGACATGCATTTTCTCACGCTCAGTTCACCCTAGTGCGAGAATTGCATCTTAAACCTACTAATCCTATTCATACCTAAACTGATCTTAATCTCGTTTCGCTTGCTCTGCTCCGGCACAACAACCACACTCTTATCATAGACCACAACTGTTCCCCTCTCTTTGTACTCGCTCTTATCGTTTTGCTTAAAAATTCGCAAATACTTTTTATTGCCCAACACCGTTCCGCTCGGCAAGTACAGATACGGCTCATCATCAAAATCATCGCTATAATAAATTACATTCTGTTCATCTGTTTCGGCACCGTCTTGTGCCGGTACCTGCTTGTTCCTATTGCAATCGTTGACATGCTGATTAAACCGGCCCAGCTTGATGAATTGCTTGCTGCAGTTACCGCATGTATACAGCTCTTCTTCAATTACTTCCTCCTTTGTTATTGTACTTGTTGGCAACAGGCCGTTGTTCTTCCGTTTCAGATTGTAAATGTGGTATTCCGATGCGTAATGCTGTTTGAAATCGTCTTCTAGCAAGATTTGACAGACTGTGCATTTCATTGGTGGGGTGTGTAATTTAATCTGTTAAATTTTTACGATTTCTCCTGCTATGAAAAAAATTTGTTCTGCTAAATGCACTACCCGATGCAAACATTAAGTAGAATTATCTTCTCAAGCAACAACACTTTTATTCACCATGACAGCATGAAATAAAACTGCCTCAAGCACATTCAATGTTTCATTTACTTTTAGCACGTTAAATTACCTTTAAGTAACTCTTACAGGTTTACTTTATGAGCTGTTACCAGCTAATCCATTCTAATGGTGGTCAATTCGTAAACCAACTATTATTTCGTTTTTTACGTTCTTGATCGTGTGTAGGAGGCGTAAAAGAGCAAAAGTACGTGAGTGTCTCGTTTAATGTCTATGAACATCTTAATGTGAAACACATTGTTGGAATAAATAAAAGCGACACGCTTTATCGCTAATTGTTTCGTTCCTCGTGCATGTTCATCGACCTATCGCATAGGAAATTGTTATTTCTCTGTGGTTGATGTGTGAGGAGGTGTATTAAATGAGTTTTGCTGAAAAAATGAACAAAGATCTAAAAAGTGCTGCGCTTGCAAAGCTCTACAGGAATAGATAAGATAATGAGGGCGTACGATGTATCAAAAGGTAGTAAATAACGAAACAAGCGTACCATAAAAATACTGAACAAGCTGATGCAGCTCAGCTACATATTAAGGTTACGAGCGCATCTTCTTGCAACCAGAACATCATCAAACTAACAAAAATTTAGTTACAATTGTACTATGAGCTATCTACTGCTGTTCTATATGCTTATATGTACTATTTAGACAGTTCTCTATTTTTAACTTCAGCATATCTATCTTATTGGGCTGTATAAACACAGCATTGTCCTTTATCTCCTCAATGACAACATTGTCAGTCTCATTTATGAACATTATTATTTCCTTTATGGACATCTCAGTTTTGATGTATGTTCCTTTCGTGGCCCTAACCATGGGGGTGGAACAATGAAAAATGAAGAGGGTTGTGTCCATTGATTGCTGTGTGTAGGATGGGGAATGAGCGACTTGCAGAGAAAGAAATGGAGGGCTGTTTTATCATCCTGTATTGTAGGCAAACCGCTGATTACAAACGTAGTTATAAGAGCAATTCCGGATTGCCTGTCATAAAAACAGTTTTATCAAAGGCATTTCCATAAGAACGCTAATTACGAATAAATACAATTTTTGAGAGTGTGTTTGATAAATCGCACCAAAATATTATTTTTTACAAAGTACGCTTGTCTATCCCCGCTCACGTGGTAATAACAGTTATCGGCCATAGCTCACCTTTGTGCTGGGCTTGTAACTCAGCAAAATTAATTTGCAGACCAACCACAGAATTTATTGAACGTTTTTTATCCCCTCAATGTCAAGCACAAGAAAAAAAGTAATTACAGCCGCACTGCCCTACGTGAACAATTCACCGCATCTGGGCAACATAATAGGATGCGTGCTCTCAGCAGATGTTTACGCACGGTTTTGCAGAAAAAGCGGCGAGAAGGTGGTGTTCGTGAGCGGAACTGATGATTATGGCACCGCCACCGAGATACGTGCACGAAAGGACAACACGACCTGTGAGGAGGTGGTTAAGTGCAACAGGCAGATAATGACCGATGTGTTCGACTGGTTCTGCATTGAGTTCGATTATTTTGGACAGACGAGCAATGCCGTGCACTCGAAAGTGGTGCAGGACGTTTTTCATAAGATTGGCGATAGAATTGAGGAGGACGTAATGCAGCAGTACTACTGCAGCAGATGTGAGATGTTTCTGGCCGATCGATACTTGACGGGTACGTGCAGCAAGTGCAAGTGTTACGGTGTGCAAGGCGACCAGTGCGATGCGTGTGGTATTTTGCTCAAAACAGAGGATATTATCGATCCAGAGTGTGCTATTTGTGGGGAAAGACCGCAGCTCAGAGATACAAGGCATTTGTTCATAAAATTGAATGAGTTAGCGGGTGATCTCAGGCTGAAGTACGAGAAAAACTCGCCTGGATGGTCAAAGAATGCACGTGAAATTGCATTGCAGTGGCTCGAGAAAGACTTGCACAAGCGGTGCATCACTCGGGACCTCAAATGGGGTGTTCCTGTACCAGGAATGAACAAGGTGTTCTACGTGTGGTTTGATGCCGTGATAGGGTACCTCTCGTTCTTTAAGATACACGTTGAAAGATCTGAAAACAAAGAGTTTGAGAGCCTGAAAGAGCTGGAAGACGAGTTTCGATCGTATGAGCTGGTGCAGTTCATGGGAAAGGACAATGCACCGTTCCACACGATTATACTGCCGGCCATTCTTGATTTGGTGGCCAACAAGATGAGTGTCACCGAGTATCTCATGTTTGAGAACAAGAAGTTCAGTAAGAGCAAACAGATCGGTATTTTTGGGTCAGATTTGTTGCACAATGAGTACGGCGTGTGCGATCTGTGGCGATACTATCTCGTGAAGATCAGGCCTGAAAGCAAGGATTCAAACTTTTCGCTCACAGATTTTTTGAACAGCATTGCTGACCTGCAAAACAATTTTGGAAATTTGTGTAACCGCGTTTTGAAGTTTATAAAGAACGGGATGGACGGAAGGGTGCACTTCAAGGGCGTGCTGAACAGCAGTACAAGACAAGAGTTTGTGAAGAAAATTAACGATTTGTTGTCGGAGTACAAGGATGTGATGTGCCATATTAAAATGAAGAAGGGACTGACCGTGCTCTCGGAGATGTGCATGGTGTGCAATAATTTTCTGCAGAAGGCCTTTGATCACAAAGTTGAGAAAGAAGCGAAGAACGACTCGTTTGCGCTTGTGTTTTCTGTGATTGCGCTGCTTGCCGACCTGTTTGAGCCGTTTATACCGAATATATGTGCAGATTTGCACCAAATGTGCGCAATTGAGCCGAGAACGATTGGTGATGAGCTGCAGATACTTGACGAGCACAGCATCGGTGAGAATGTGCGGCCACTCTTTGTGCCCCTGAGTGAAGAGATCCTTGAAAATCTCAAAAACAAAATTAAGTGAATGGCAAGGAGACGTTCTATGGATGGAATTAAACGGTTTAGTTATTTTTGTCTGTAGGATTGTACCTGATTCGCAGGTATTTACCGTGTGGCAGGTCAAAGACGCAAAAATCATTGCAGTGCGTGTACTCACTCACTTTTCGTTTATCCTCGCAACACGGTCAACTTTGAAAAATTCATAGCCAAAATTTAATTATCGCGTTCTGCACTCATCCCAGCCATTTTTTTCACAGAATTAAGCTCCTCCTCGCTGACCCGCTCGTTGATGCCCATCTGCACATATTTCAGAAACCTCATTAAGTGCACATCCTCAACATAAGCGCTGGTCAAAACATTTCTATCGCTGCATAGCAGCAATTTCCTGAAAATTTCCCTGTTCCTGTGCAGCAGATGTTTCTTAAAATTAGCATCGTTGTTTGCGTTATACTCCGCAATTTCTCTCTTCCTTTTTGACAATTTGTCCACATCCACGCATCCTATAAGATTAGCGATTTGTTCCTGAATGTATCCGTTCGACATGTTTTTGTACTTGTGCACATAACTGTCTGGATCATAAAAGCGATAGTCCTCAAAGCTGCTGTTATACGCCATTTGGCCCGCTAAATGCCCAGGCCGTAACTCTACACGATGTATCTGCGCATCATCCTCCTTCCTTCTAAACGATATTCTGCTCAGCGAGTCCATTGCACATAAATTTACGTCCCTCTCTTTCTCATATTTACACTGCGAGAGCGTATTGTACGCCTTTCTGTACGAGCGAAGGAAATAATAAATCTGTGACAGCAGAACGTTTACCCGCTCTGAGCTCTCCATTCGCTTGAGAACCGAGAGACTCTTCTTGTACTTCCTTAACTTGTATAGTGCGTACGCCTTTTCGTACCTCGTGTCCTCATTTGTACCCATTCCGATCTGCATCTTGCTCATCCTGTCCCCCATCTCGTCTTGCGGTGTTGCCTGCCGCTTTTCCATCTTTTTAATCAAAATCAGCGCTTCACGGTACTTTTCAAGGTGTATCAGGCACGTAACTTTGAATCTATCGTACTGGTCGCCCTCCAATTCCAAAATCTTTTGGTATTCTTTATTTTCTACCAGGTGTTTGAGGTCTGACATGGCAAAGGGCTCAGTTTATTTTTTTACAAATTGCTTTCTGTATGCTGAGTTGAGAATGAATGATTTATTCGTGGTATAGGCGTATTATATCACTAAAGGAATGGTACAGTTCAGCTCATCATCACATGATGTAAAATATTTATGATAGTTCGCGGTACAAGGCTGTTCTTGATGTTGTTTTCAACAACTGAAAAACTCTTATACCGTATTTTCATCTCAATTTGAATGCATTTCTGTTTCATTTCGTTCTTTTTCTCAGTAAATTAGGTGAAATACTGCCAGCGAACCGCGTAGGACGACACCGCAGCCTTGTGGTGATCGGTAATTCTGTGCGTACCCCACACGTGTTTATTAATCGGAATAACGGTCAAATTAAAGAATAAACAGCAGCTACTTTGGTATGAAAAATGCGTGAGAATGTCATCACTTCTTGCATATGAACGCTTTACCGATGTTTAATTATTATTTTGTCAGCTACTCATACAAAGGATTGTTGCATACAAGGAGTGGCTTTGTTTCAACATTCGGTCGCAATGTAAATGACGGTACCGACCGGTACAAGAACCGCAAAAAAGGCTTAACAGGCCGGAATAAGTGCTAACGTACAAAACATCATAGTTAGCAGGTGTTAGACGGAGTGCGTGCTGTTACAATTCGATGTGCTTTCATGAAAAAAATGGTACAAGGGAGACGAGCAAGTTTATTTACCGCGGTGTTTACACCTCATTACGTCGACTAGGCCCACCATACCAAAAAGATGGTTTGCCCAGTAGAATATACGTGTTGCTCATCGTGAGCTTTATATGCGTACGAGTGCATCCCGTCATAAATCTGCACTTTAATAGACACTTTCTTGAACTTCTACCAAAAGATCTAAAAAAAGTGGAAATAGCTGGCAAAACTTGACATATTAAGGTAAAGAAGCACAATTTCATAGATAATAAAATTTTGTTGTGTCATACAAACGCAAATAGCGCATCTAATTAGCAGAACACCTGCCGCATGAAGTAAATGAGGTAAAAAAAGAAATATCAATAGTATTGGCAATTTACTGCACTTTTGGAAGAAATATGGAATATTGGCTTTGTTCATTTCGTTCCACACTTTCTCAACGTCTAGCTGAATTAGCTCTACCAGTGCTGTGGCCAACCAACATGTTTATAATATTGAGTGTGTCTATTTACCTTTTAAATGTACGAAGCAGCCTCCCCTTCCACCACATATGCAAAACTTCGCCAATTTGGACTGTGACACCGTAGCAAAGGTATGTAGAAATACAAACGAAGGTGCATGCAAAAGATTTAATGATTTTGATACAAAAGTGATCAAAAGGAAATGGTCACATGAGCTCATCAGACACATTATCACGGAAAAAACACGTTTTTACGAACGGGTTAAGGAGTGCATGTCGTGTAGGAAGAAGGATAAGAGTCTATGTGAAAAGGGAGGAGAGTCTGGCTTGCATTATTCGTACGTGCTGACCATATTTGGTTTGATATTGCTGGTGATCGGTGTAGTTTTTGTGATTAGTCTTTATTTCGTTAACAGCAGAAAAACTGAACGCACGAAAGTGTTGGGAAAGCGGGGTGATGATGTTGAGAGAGGAGGAGGTAACAAAAGGAGAGCAAAGAAGAAAGGGCTGTGTAGGCGATTGGGGCTACTTTGAGGTTACTAACGTGTCAATGGATATGACGCGAGGAACATGGCGCATCGCTGGTGGAGGAATGGTAGTAAATAAAGGAACTATTGTGTTTACGAATGTAAGTTATCGGTGTACAATGAACAAATTTTACTGGCTATTCATGTGTTGGTGGCGTAGTACGTTTAATCATCTTTGATTGTTGCAGCTCAGACACGATTTATAACCGTGCAATTATCGTTGTTGTGTAGAATGGTGTTAAACAATGGATTACACACCGTTAATGATTCATAGCCTGTAAATACTACGCTTGAACCAGAGCAGACATCTCAAACATGTTCGTTTCTCGGGCAAGTAATAAAAGGTGGAGAAGATACTGCCAGAAGATCAGATTAGTATACTATCTAGATGTGGTGTTATGAGAGGATAAAAAACGTACTTTAAAGCAAAAAACAGCACTTGGCTTGGTTATAATGCAGAGTTTAACGTTCACGGTTGTTGAATGACTCTTCACATTAACTGCAATGAACCATCTCTGCTCAAAAATTAGCAACATTTTGTACGGTCCATGATATAGCAGAATATAGTTTATTACTAGGTACAAACGAATACGTTGCGGGCATGCAAAGGTAGCAAGCATCGTCTCACTCTCTTGACCATCCATCTGAAAACTTAGATTAGAGTGTTCGTACAACGAAGTGATACGTGCGATCAGAATACGACATAATTTGGGCACTCCATGGCCGGATATCGGCACTAACAGAGAACATATCGGCAACGTACAGCACGCGTAAGCAGAACAGCAGATTTAATTAATTTGCGGTAAATACGATCACCTTTTCAGCAGTAAAACTAAAATTTGAAATATCCCCACCACAATACTTACGAATATAAGGCCTACCATCATTTTCTCAAGGTTTTCGCTATTTCTGGTATTGATGTTCTCAGACAGAATTTCGAGCACGCCGTGTATGACATCGCACCGCAAATTGAGGATGTCTGCACGAGCCTTAATCTCCAGACATCTTCTCAGCGACTCGTACAGCTCTGAATACCTGGGAAAGTGCCAAAGCACCTCCGGCTCATCCAAAATATTGGTGACCAGATTGAGATCGATGCGCAGCTTGTGCAGCCGCCCTACCATCTTCAATATTTCCTTCCTGTTCCTGCCCACTCTCCCCCAGTTCTCCACCTCTTCCGGCAAATCCTTAACGCTCTCGATCGTCTTGTCCGTCAGATTCTCGAAGTAGTCTAATTTCACGCTCTGTGCGATGGCATTACTTATAATCATTTTATGAAAGTAATCCTCTGTGTTAAGATAGATTACATCATTGCAGAACATACTCTGTGTGTCTATAATACCGTACTGGAAATTTTCTACTTCAATTTTCGACGTGTCGTACGAGTTGTACTCTGATATTTTGATGATTTTAAGAATTTTCGTCTCCACGTTCTCCGAAACACCCCAGAACACCGTGACCCCGTAATCAAAGAAGAATACATCAACCGACCCTTTCTCAATCGCCACACTTGTGTACAAACACTCGCCAAAATAGATCACACTCTGCTGGAACATCGGATTGTTGCGTAGAAATGAGCTTAAATGCTTGAGGTTGATCTTTTCTGCCGTGCAATACGCCGTTACACGCTTTAGCACGGTGTTTTGTGGTATGCTCTCCGTGTTTTCGTTCGGTTTAACTGTTTTGAGGTAGAAAGCATCACGTAGTGCACGCAGCTCTATACGTGCCTGCTTCTTGTCCGTGAAAGTGGTTGCATCCGAGTTTATTTTTATCGATTGGATCGAATTATCTCTTGCGGATCTGTTGTTCATTGCTTTTTTGCAGGGACCCGTGAAAATTATTGGATTTAGGGGAGTAAAGGGGAAGAAAAATTGAGAATGAAAGTTAAAGAGAGATGGGCGAATTGAGCTCTAGCAGACCAGAAAAGTGTGTTGTTAGATGTGGTTGTACGGGAAGATAAATAAGGGATTTTGGCGATAAATTGGACAAATTGAGCAGAATAAATGCTGTTATAACGGTGAAAATGAGCTAAAAACATTTCTAAAGGGTATAAGAAGAATAGCAACTTAGATATAATGAAAGTGCCTACGAGAATCATAAGATGTAAGATTTATTTGCCATGAGAATTTACTATTTAACTAGGGTATAACATGTGATATAAAGACCGTGCTTCAAGAAGCAAAAAATACCGAAAAATATATGAAATTATTACGAATGGTAACGAGCATGGTATAAGTAAAAACTAAGCCACATAATACGTAATTTATACAAATGCCTGTCTTAGTGAACAAATTCCCTTTTTATGCTTTTTTCGATGGTATTTGGAGACAAATAAACGTAGTTTTAGTAAAGAAATGCTAATTTGACATATTTTCATGCGTTTACAGCTAAAAGTATAAATAGAAGAATGGAATGCATGAATGAAGAGCGAGCTTCTTAAAGTTGAGAATCAATTGGTTAAAATATTTTTGATCAATGAAATGATAGCAACAAAGTCACTCGATAGTACAGGACGTAAGCTAAAACGGTAATATTAGGTTGTTGAACGTGTATTTTGACTCTAAAAGCTGTCATCAAATTTACACGAACACATTCAGCCTATAATACGAAAATACCACAGGAATTACGATCAAACATCGAAAGAAGTTTTAAAACGCATGAAAGACATCATTTGTTATTCATACCGCTTGTTTACAACGCCAATGCTCGCGGCTCCGCACAACAGTCGGTCCGTTTTTCAGTTATTTTTGCGTGCATACTTCAACATTTAATTACGTGTTCCTGTTCAACGTTCTATTTGTAGTTGATATAGTTCAACAATGTATTTCTTATCCGCACGCTGGCTTTCTTATCAACCACCTTGCTTTTTTTCTTGAAATAATTGAAATCGGCCCCATCCAAGAACGGTAGGCTATCTAAGATGACTTTCATTTCTTTGATTTTGTCATTCTCTACCAGGTATACTTCCAGATTCTCGAAAAAGAGTGTTAAGGCTTCCTCGTCCTGTCTGAAGACCTTTTCATAAACGTTCAGCCTTCCGCGATCATTTATCAAAGTGTTAAAGGACGCTTTAATTATTCTGTGCTTTAACGGAAGGTGGCTCATGTAGAACGATGAAAAATTCTCGTTGAGACTTTGCAACACGTCATGCTCAAGCGAAAGGGCATCTTCATCTTTTTGAACGGATTTATCTTCATCATGCACCCCCTCATTCCTATCATCATACTCTCCATAGCACTTGTACTCCGCCACCTCAGGATTTTTCCTCACGTAGTTCATTATCCTATGATTGCTCTCTACCACTCTTCTACATCCGCACGCATAGCAACACAGAGACACTTCATCGCCCTCTACTCCCATTTCAGTCTCCGGATTATCACATTCCTTACATTGAACCAACAACCCAATAAATTCATAAACTATGTCCTGTATCTCCGATGCTGCGTAATCTCCCTTTAGCATGAACATGCTGTCCTTTGCCATGCTGTTCACCGATAACTCGTACAGTATAAATTGCTGTAGTAGCACCTCTTTCCTTTTGAGAGCATTACTTATTTGCCCGATGTTTACGAGTACAGTTTTAACATTCTTTGATTTTCCCTGCTGTTTTGTTATGAGCTGAGGCATTTTGTACCTGTAAAACGGATCGTGTGTATTCCTATTGATAGGGATCAGCATTTTAAAGGGAAAGGAAATTTTAATGTTAAAAAGGAGAGTCAATGATGTGGAGGAAGGAAAGGCAAATTGATAAGAAAGTAGAAATAGAACAGGAACAAGTACTTAATTCACATATAATAGGTAAGTTAGGAATATGTTATCAACATACCTAGATTAGTAATTTCAAGAAGGTGTATCCATGAAACAATATTTATAAGACAAGTAACTAATTCATAGATAGATAGTTGGTTGTAAGAAATTGATTTATAGACATCAGTTATCAAATTTGTAGCAACGGCAGGCAGACAGTGTGCAGAGAGCAAAACGATAAAACAAATAGTGAAGATACAGCATCGAAGGGAAGAAAAATGAAGTAAAAAGCTATAGCTGAGCTGACAAGTAAAGATAAAATAGAAAAAACTGTCATCAACGAGTATTTGCCTGAATATAGGTTATATTACAGAAGCATTGCATTTAATCTATTTTTAATTAGGTAGTACTACCGATTATGAGAAAAAAACGTTGCAACACTAAGAAAGTATCACGATCTGCGAGAGGCGATAACGTAGTAGAACATGTTTTGTACAAAATATGCAATAATATGATAACTTCATATCACAGAGTAATATTTATGAAGAATTTACGTTGATAATTTTGCACGTAAATTATTGCGTATCACGTGATGAACAGGAGTGATCACAATTATGTCGTTGTTCAAAAACGTAATTTTAGACTACCACATGTGTTATATTCAGCTGTGATACTTTTCACCGATAATGTTAATCCTTTGGATTATAATCGGTTGTTTATCATGGCAGTTGTATCTATCGTTCTTATTTCTATCAAGCGAGCTATTACCACTGAATACTTTGATCTATTAAGCGTTTATAAGAGCGTACTCTGGACATCTTTACCGTATGTTC
>NW_007360608.1:8978-61277 GCF_000192795.1 Vavraia culicis subsp. floridensis | reverse complement strand
CCTGTTCTCTACGCTTTCCATCTGCTCGTCGTACCGTATTACATCTCTGTTCTCTACGATTTCCATCTGCTCGTCGTACCGTATTACATCCCTGTTCTCTACGATTTCCATCTACTCGTCGTACCGTATTACATCCCTGTTCTCTACGCTTTCCATCTACCCGTCGTACCGTATTACATCTCTGTTCTCTACGATTTCCATCTGCTCGTCATCCTCACTATTTCTCCATCCGCAACGCCATCTCCATCCCATCCAAGAGCACACTCTTAATCTGTTCATACTCGTAAACAGTCAAATTGTTCAAGTTCAATGCTCGTCCATCAATACCAACCAGTCCCCTTCTGCTCTTCTCCATCCTAACATCTCTTATCTCACTAAGAACCATTCTTATCTCCTCCACATTACAATCAACACATCGTAGAATATCATCGTATACCTCAAATATGTACGGGTAGATCGAAGCATACTCATTTTCATTATTCTTCTCCTGCTGCTTGACATCTTCCAGGTAATCAAGTGTGAGGAAGAATGGAAGCGGAATTTTGCATAGATTGGACTTGTGGAGGAATAGAGCGGTATGTATGGGCACTTTTGCAGGACTATGGGGTGTCAAGGGACCGTAATCGGTCTCAAGGAGATGAAGAGTCGGCAAATTTGTTAAGGGATGAATTTCTATTTCTTGGTGATATGCTAGCAATTTTAGCTCATCGGGAGACATGGGTTAATGGATGATCGATTTGTTATACTGGATGGGGTTAGAGGAAGGTTGGATGGCTGTGTATAGGGAAGATGTTGAAAAGAGAATAGCGGTAATAATGGGAAGAATGTTTCTGAACAATGTACATAGAGGGAAGTACATAGATGAGCGATTGGACTTGTGTCAAAAGGGCATAAATGACAAGAAAGTAGGACTGGCAAAAAGGGAAAAAGAATAGAAAGGATGGAAAATAACAAGAAAATAGCGATGAAAATCGTAAACAACACCAAAATAACTTAAGATGGAACCTTTACTGTTCTTAAAAGTCCTCGTCCGTCTTAAAAGTCTGTTCATTTTCAATTCCTACGTATCCTTTCTGGTACTCAGCAACCCTCTTCTCAAAGAAATTCGTCTTCCCAAACAGCGAAATATTCTCCATGAAATCAAACGGATTCGTTACGTTGTACACACGTCCAATGCCCAAATCAACAAGTATTCCATCCGCAACGAATTCAATGTACTGGCACATCAACTTGCAGTTCATACCGATCAGTGACACAGGCAAAGAGTCAGAGACAAACTCTTCTTCAATTTCCACTGCCTCCTTCACAATCTCTAATACCTTTTCTTTTGGGCATTGGCCGATGAGCGTTTTGTTCATAAGAACAGCAAATTGATAATGCAGGCCCTCGTCACGTGATATCAACTCGTTAGAGAATGTAAGACCGGGCATAAGACCGCGTTTTTTCAGCCAGAAGATAGATGCGAACGATCCACTAAAGAACAGCCCCTCAACACACGCAAACGCAATAACACGTGTTGCAAAATCAGAATCTTTATCATTTATCCATTTAAAGCACCACTCAGCCTTTCTCTTCACCGTATTGATGTTGGCAATCGCATTGAAAAGAAAGTCCTTCTCTTCCTGATCCTTAATGTACGTATCGATCAGCAACGAGTACATTTCACTGTGCACGTTCTCGATCATAATCTGAAAGCCGTAAAAGCAGCGCGCCTCTTTGAGCTGCACCTCGCGCGAGAAGTTCTCCAAGAGATTCTCGTTCACGATACCGTCCGATGCAGCAAAGAATGCGAGCACGTACGATATAAAATGGCGCTCATCTCCGTTCAACCGGTTCCAATCATCAATATCCTTTGATAGATCAACTTCTTCCACTGTCCAGAATGATGATAATGCCTGTTTGTACATCTGCCATACATCCTGGTTTGTGAGAGGGAATAGCGTGTATTTATTTTTAGGCTCGGTTAGCAAAGATTCTTCTGGTTGGTGTGACATGGGGGATAGGGCTTGTGATGCTTTTATAGTTTTTTGTAGGAACGAGTCTTTGTTGTGAAATATGGAGGGCAAAGAGCGATGACAGTGTATAAAGTGATCAGATGGTTGATGTGAACAGATAGATTACTTTCTGTTCGATGAGTGGCGTGAGTTGATCACGGAATGAGAATAATTTGTGCAAAAACGAAGTGCTGCCTGAGTATCAACAAAGCCATTTTACTCAAGAATTGATAGAATGATGACATGATACGGTACAAGTGTTGGATTACTTTAGGAATTGCAACAGTTACGGTATATATGCCGAGCCGTAACAGCATTCATTTCATATTGTATAACCAGAATTGATGATATGTAACGTGCTTATTCCATATTTTACATCTTGACCGGTATTAACGTGATGAGTAATTCTAAACGTTCATGAGCAGGAGAATAAGTGTTAGATAGCAGTATTTTGTGCGTATTAACGAATAATCGCGCATATCCTTTAAGAACCAATGATTAATACCAGAAAAATAGTTAAGTTTAGGTATTATTGCCAAACAGAAGATAGCATAGGTAAGAATGTGATTGATCTATCAATTATTTTGTGAATAACATGTTCTGAATGAAACAGTCAAAATGGCAATAATGTTCTTTATTAGGAAGCGTTCCGTTTTACCAACTTATTCACGTCACCACACATGAACGGGCGCTATTCATTTATTTTTGTTTAGCTGTTCATTTTCACGTCACCACACACGTTACCATACACAACACTATACACATCAACAAACCATCATTTCTGTTCTTTTACCCAATCATATTATTATTCGTGTCTTTTTACGCTCAGCAAAGTATTTATACCGTACCATGTCTGTTCTAGTTCAACACAACGAAACAGTGTAAAGCACCATTATCACGTAGAAGGCAAGCAAAGTTACGTGTTAGCAGAGTGTTTATCATCTTAAAATGCAGCACACACCTTTCTTACTGTTTAGCCGTTCATCCGTAATTTATAGCGTATGGTACGTGAATGAAAATATGCTTGAAGCGTACTGGCATGACAAGATGGAGCGTTAAAGAATGAAAGTATCATTTTGAGGTGTATACGATCGGATTGGTACCTTACTCTTAGAAAATAACATCTTGTACGTTGCTCTGAGAAGTAATCATTTCATAGCGTAGTACATTTTTGAGCGGAGTAAGGTTGTTCTCTACAGCGATTGATCAATCATACAGATAGTACCACGTAGTAATGCAATTGCTATTGAAGTATATCATTTGCATTGAAGTAGGCAGTGCTACGGGCAGATGTACATGTTTCCTGCTTATTTGATGAGCAATGGTTAACTTAATACCGTTATTAATCACAATATATTGCATAATTATTTATTACAGTAATAAATGATACATCGTATCATTACGGTCCCTGTCTAACACAGCACCCTTCAATAATACCAGTTCAAAAAAAAAAAGAAAAAATTCCTTTGTACCCCAAAAGCAATGAACATAATTTTTAAAAAATCAACCAAAACCGAAGTGATAAACATTCCCACATACAACCAGCTCGTATCCCTAGCACCAGATAGTTTAATCACCACAAACGGTGCAATAATAACACCTCAAAACTTTCCTTTCGTAGCACCGTTTTCACACGTAATTGCTGAGGGTAGATTGTTGGGTGGTGCACTTTCCGAGGATGATAGGGCGTTGGCTGCCAAGCGATTGAATGTGCAGGTGTGTAGGAAGTGTTATGCACGGTTGAGTGCGCGTGCAGAGCATTGTAGGAAGAGAGCGTGTGGGTTTAGTAGGAAGTTGAGGGCAAAGAAGAAGATAAGGGAGACGAGCAAGAAGTAAAGCTGATTTTATGGATTTGATGTTTTATCGCATATTAAGCGTTTTATTGCTGTTGTACCTGGCATTTATTCCGCTTCAGAGGTAGCGATCTGAACGGTCCTAATCAACAGGAGATTTAAGATGATAAAGCACGGTTCGTTTTACTTTTCCTACCGTGTCTGCTATAAATATACTTTATTTACCGTTGTTCACGTTCTCGTCATTATCACTGTTCTTCCTCAGATTAATATCTAGCACTGGTTTATCGGTGTAATACGGAAATATGGAATTGTATGCCATTCGTTCACCATCATGCTTTGTATCTTTGAGCTGTTTGTTGTAATTGTACTCGTTCTGTCCTTCAGCCAAGAAATGTATTTTATTGCTGTTTTCGTTCTTTGATCTGGGTACGTCCTTATCTGAGAAGTTTAGAGGTAGGTCATCGTTACTGTCATATGCATGATTAAAAGCATTGTTGTATCTTTCACCACGTTTATCGCAGTACTTATCACGATATGTATCGCATTCCTTATCGCTATAATGCCTGCCATTGAAATAGTCATCCCCACTAAACCTTGTACCAGTACCCCCGCAAGTATCTCCGTAATTGGCAGGATACACCACAAGCACCCTACACCCATACGCTCCACCATCATCCACCGCAATAACAATCTCATCAATTCTCAAAATATTTAAATCCTTCAATATCTCATAGTCTACCGTGTACCGGTCACTCCTCTGTGTAAACTTTAGCTTTACTTCCAATACGGTTGGTCGCACATGGTAATCACGCTCTTCTGCGTGTCTCTCATGGTTTGACAGGTTTATGCTCGTCTGTCTGATGTTGTTCGGCTGGTTGTTCATTGTTTATGCATGTTGAGAGTTTTTAAGTAGTAGTGCATGTTCATTGTTTATGCGTTTTCCAAATCTTTATGAGGTGGTAGGGAATGGCTGTGCGGAAGAGCTGTGCTGTACTTAATGCTAAAATAAAAAGCAAATTAAATAAATCAGGAGCTGCGCGTTGACAGCGTTACTTAAGGAGTTGTTCCCTAAATAACGATTTTATTGTTATAATGCAACGGATCGTGGCACTGCGCTAGTTTGAATGGTACACTCATCTTCATATTAAGAACAGATCACTACACCGTACCGTTAAGGTACTCTTGGACAGACCTTAACACTCAGATCGCTCTAACACGTCAACAAGTGCTGCACGGTGATGCATTCGTTGTTTGGTGCTGTTCACGTAGGGTATCATCCTAATTTATGGCACCGGTCCTGCTCATCTTTACGGTTTTTACTGCAATACGGTGCGATTATCCTTTTTATAATATTAGATCGTGTTAAACGCGTACTTTCAGTTGCAATACGTGGTTTTTATCAGATTTACTTTTTATCGTATGAGTCTCTTCCTATAAAGGTGTTCGTTTCGTAGAAGATGAGCATTTTGTTTTAAAATCTGTGCAACTGCTTGTACGCAGCGTGTACCAACTACCGATCAGTTTGATCCCCGTTTCAATCCAAAGGTGCCTAAAACTCATCGCCAGTCCCAGCATTTCATTTCTAAAAATGCCTAAAACTCATCGCCACCACCGCTTTTGTCTCTTTTCTAGAACACCCTCCGCTATAAATTTCATTCCCTCAGGCCGACCGGTAATGTCATCCTTCAACGCAAACAACTACCACTGGCTCGAAGAGGACATCTCACCATTCTGCACCAAACAGCTAAAAGCACTGCTATCGCGGAAAGGATACGATCTTACTGATCTCGTTCTTACCATGCACATCACCGTACGTATGAACGAGGTGGGCTTTATCTACGATATTTCATGTAAAATGGTTCGAGACGGTATGTGCACGAATGTAAGGGACTTTGACAATTATAGTACGGTTAGTGACGTGGAGGGAACGGGCCGTGATGATTTTGTGGAGGCGTTGGAGTGTGTAAAGAAAGATGCTATGGTTAGGTATGGTGGAATGGTTGCTGGTGGTAAGGTTGAGGTGGAGATGCCTGCTGCTGAGTTGGTATTGGATAGAGCTGGGTGTATGGATGGTGGTCGATCGAACTGTGGTGGTGGCACGGAGGAACGTGCTGACCAACACGATGAATGTGCTGAGAGTGTACAGGGACGTACCATTAGGATGAACGTTACGGTTACGTGCAAAAAGGAAGACCTCCTCAATTATCTGTTTGATCCTACGTTTTACAGGCAATACGCACCGAAGAGCAGCAGAAGATGCGTAAGGATCATCGAAAATGTTTCGTTCACCAATTTGGATAGGGAGAAGATGACGTTTAATGTGGTGATGCCCGATTTGTTGCCGTGTTCGAAGGTGCAACTCGTGTTAGTGGAAGTTGATAGTGGAACTGAGGTACGTATGGAACAGAATGGGGTAGTGAGCGGTAATGAGGACAGGATAAAAGCGTTTTGGACTGGATATTTCTATCCAAGGCTTAGCATGCATTTCAATTGTGCTGTTATTTAATTAAACGGGAGGTTTGCCGATTTGTTGTTTATACGTGGTAAGGATTTGCATTTTCGGTTGAAGGTTCCTAAAATGAACAAATGCTCCTTTCGTAAGAAAATGACCAACGATCAACGCAGCGATGAGTACAATTTGCAGTTTATACGTTTTTAACTTAGCTTGCCATACTTTCAGGCTGTCTTCTCAATGTATCCTTGGCATACGTTCTAAATTACGTTACCTAAACTAAATTTAGAACTTAAGGCATATCGCACGCTGGTCTCAGACACGTTCGTGATGTTGTGCTCATGTATTTATGACAAACATGCATTAGAAACACGGCCTGATGATGATCAGTTGTAATGAGCAGAGTGTGTTTCTCGCTTTTTTTCTGGAAATAACATTGATTAAACGATACTACGCGCTCTTCGCAATACTACAGATCACGATTGGCCTGGCGAGTTAGCATCTACCCGATTTATTTGGTTCATGAAAGTGTGCGCCTCTTCGCAAAGATTCGATTAGGGGATGGCACACAACCAGGCTTCATTTGAAACGGTTGGTATGAAAAATTAACCTATAAATCGGCCGTAAAGAGCAAGACACGTACATTTGCACGGTTCTGATTGACATTGCATGTTATGTCTTCGTTCACAGAATTGATCACCACTCAAACCAAAAAAAATGTTTCATCATACACTAAAACAACACGAAAAACAAAGCAACAGAATGCTTTTGCTCATTCCATTCATCCTTGCTAAGGAGTTTGTTGTGATATTGGATGCAGGCTTTACGAGCACAAAACTAAACATTTACACGTTCAGTGATATGATCATCGTATCCTCCTATACAAAATTCTATCATCCTGGTATGCACGAGTTAGAACTGCACGAAATCAAAGAGATGATTGAGCGCATGCTGGACGATGCGCACAAGTTTGTTGTAGAGAATGGGGGTGTTGTGTGCTCAACTCGGATCGCACTTGTGGCCACGGAGGGACTTAGAAGCCTGGAAAAGAGGAATGTTGATGAGATTTTGGGATGTATTAGGACACTTATCGATAGGAGTGGGTTCGTTGGCGGAAGAAATCCTGTGAGTGTGATGGATGGTGTGTTTGAGGGGTTGTATGCGTATGAGGCGTTGGTTTACTTGCTGTTTTTGAGAGATAACAAGAATGTACTGCAGAGACAGATGGCAAACAGGTACGATATAGGTAGCTATGATGTGGGGAGTGGAATAAATGATGGGATGAAAGGTAAGGAAGATAACGCGGATGGCAAGATATTGATGAACAGTAGCGTAATGAGCACGAGTAATGAAACAGAAAATTCAAACAAATGGCAAAAAAACAGAACAACAGCTGAAATGAAGCCGAATAGGAAGAATGGAACACGAGAAGTAAACAATATCAAAATGAGTGACAGGATAACACGGGGCCAGCATTCTTTCAAAGGAGCAAATGAGAGAAAAGTACCAACAAACGAGGCTGGAGGATTAAAAAGCACAGATGAAAGCGAATTTGATACGATCACATACCTGAAGACACAAAGCAACAAAAAAAACTTGGCAAAAGCCAAAAATAATGGGCAAGCCGAGCAGCATACTGTTCTCCATAAGCACATTGCAGCTAATAAACTATCACTCGGTATCATAGAAATGGGAGGAGGGAGCATGCAAATAGCTTTCAGCACCAACATCAACAACAAATACCAACTGTTCATACACTCCTTCCACGATCTAGGACTCATCAAAGGACGAAACAAGCTGCATTCGCTAAATGTTCTGGATCATTGCAAAGACTTGAACAAAAAATGCGTTCGTTACTTCCGAACACACTTCAATCTCCATGAGTTCTCGCGTATTGCGCCGCTTGATTCTGTCCATAAATTTTATTTGCTCTCCTTTTTTTACGACAGACTGTCTGAATACCGGCCAATACACAAATTTTCAGACATTATCAGTATTTATAGGACACATTGCGCAGAACCAAGCAAGAATTGCGACGATCTGGAGTACATGATACTGGTGCTTAAGGGGATAGGGCTGAAGAACAGCGCTGTAGTTGAGATTGGACGAATGATAGACGATAAGAATCTGAGTTGGGGACTTGCAAAGGCGCTTGAAATGCTGATAGGATAACCAAAATTGTTTGAGAGTCGTAGTTCGAGGTGGCTATCAACTCGGCTTGGTGACCAAACCAAAGACATCTTTTAGAACGATTGATGCAGTTTACTCGTCTAAACAAGGTTTATCGCTGCTTGAATTGTAAACAGAATACAATGGGGAATAAGCGCGGTCCACACGTAACACGGAAGGTTACCTTGGTGATGAGTAAATTTATTTACAATCATTTCATGTGATCGTAAATAAATAACGTGATATTAATTGTTTCAGAAACTGCTAGAGCGGCCATTCTATTTGCAAAGTGTTTGTTGCTGCCCCATGACTGGCTATCTCATGGCGCGTCTCAGAACATGGGCCTGAATGATCTTCAAATCACACAGCTAATTGTTACCATTTTATATGTTGCAAGGAGAGGAAGTCGTACTCATTATCAAGCTGTTCTTTTCTGTCTCGCAGTTAGGTACCAGTTTTGTAGCCCAGTGGCTATGGATAGTCCCTGCTGTCAGGATAAATGTGTTCGTTTTTTGTTAGATGATATGTGGGACAAAACTGACAATCTAATAAAAGCACAGATAGTTCTTGAAAGGATTTTATAAATATTTCGTACAAATACCAACACAACGTATTTTATAAGTTGAGCAATATAATTTATTGTTGTATTCTCATTGGCCTGAACCAGACCAAATCTGCTTTTGCGCTCATCAAAGGCTATTTGCTAAATAAACGTATCGCTAAGATGATCATCTAATGTATGTAATCATATAATAAAGCACGTACGTTGTTCACAGAGCAGAATACTGCGGCAGTTTTTTATTTTACCATTACATTTAAAGCTTTACTCTTCTACAATTTTTGGAGCTCGTTTTGCAAATTAAGATTTTTTGGTACTATTCAAGTCAAATAACCGAGAATATATCAACACTTAATGGTAGTTCACGCAAAATGGAATGATAAATGGTGTCTGTGTGCAGAGTACGATGGTATATCCCACGCGATAATTCGTCACAACCTAAGTACCAATCGAATACCGAATGCAATACAGAATTAAGTTGACATGTAAAGAACTGTTCAAAATACTTCCGGCAACATAGTCCATTCACATCTTGGCCTTGGTATCAGCCCTAATTCTTATCGGCCCGAAACACGAATCTTCTACTACGTGCATGATCGTTGATGATGTACTGTCTTATTCCTCAGACTCGTGATAGAAAGATATTCTGCGCTATCAACACCACAATTTAAGTAATTAGTAAATTTAATTTAGCTTGTATATCAGATTCGCTGGTTGTAACTTTTTATACCACATCGCGTTTATTATCATCATGAACCGTCACGTTTTCTTGGTGGATACAAGTGATCGACAATACGCAGCAAAAAGTTCGAACAGTTATCATTGATATAATTGATGCTGCGCCTTTGTGCAGGGACCCACACTTTTTTCTAACCGCAAAAAATTAAACTTTTTATCATATGATCACGTTAATTACGCTGAAACGCTGATGGATTTGAGGCAAAGTTACATAAACAGATATGTTTCATTAATCAAATACTTAGCTGTTCACATTGTATCAATTTGTGGTTCATATCCTGATCGCTAAGATTGCGCTATAAAAAATTTTACTGGATGAGTCACAAAACTACAATAATTGGTGTGCTATCCCGATTTTTGATTTAAAAATGGGAGCAGTCTACAACAGGCGCAAATAATGATAGCCGATTGACAGTGACACTAAACCATCCGCTCGTGTATGTGTTGTAAGCCCAATTGTACGTGCACTCATTAGGCTATAATGTAAATATTTGCAGTTTGTTTGTGTAATTAATCTCTCAGTCACAATTATTCATTCTCAATGATAAAAATATTTACAAACTGTGTTTATTGATTACTTTGCAGGTCTCCCAGGTTGTTAGTCCAAAATATGTACGAACAAATAGAATTTTTGCACAGCTGAAAAATCACTGGATAGCTATCAGCTAATGCCTCACAGATATGCCGTCTGTCCAATAGACTCTTATCGGTCATCGTATGAACTGACCGTTGATTTTATCCTCATTTTTTCTTTCTTTTTCCCTCCTGCGATAAGCCATCGGGCTGTTTGCTCATTAAAGAAATATTGTACGTATTATACATCCAAGCATTTTTGAAAGGTCATCGGTAACAAAACAAATCATAACACAGAGTGATAAATTCATTTCCTTTGTATAACTATTATTTGATTTGTTTCAAATCACCAGAAAAAAATATATATAACTCAACGAAACAGAGGTCTTATGTGTGGTATTACGGCGTATGTTAACCATAAAATACCTCGCACACAGGAAGAAATTGGGCAAATCCTTATAAATGGTCTTAAAAGAATGGAATATAGAGGCTACGATTCTGCAGGGCTGTGTGTTCGGAGCAATGATGGTTTCACAATTATCAAAAAGACAGGAAAGGTGGAAGAGCTTGTAAAAGCAATAAATGTTCTTACGCAGGATAAGTTGGAGTCATCGGTAAGTATTGCACACACGCGGTGGGCCACACACGGGTTTCCGTGTGAAAAGAACTGCCATCCGATTAGTTCGGGTCAAAGCAATGAGTTCGTGGTGGTACACAATGGGATAATCACAAATTACAAGGAACTTAACGAATTTTTGAAAAAAAGGAATTACCAGTTTTATACGGACACTGACACGGAGACAGCCGCAAAGCTGGCGCTCTATTTCTACGAAAGGAACAAAAACGTATCGTTCATGAGCATTATTAAGAACGTTGTTCGGTGCTGCGATGGTGCTTTTTCATTCATCTTCGTGTCATCACACTTCCCGAACGAAATGATTGCGGTCCGCAAAAGCAGTCCTTTGTTGATCGGTGTAAAGAGCAGTTCAAGCTTGTCCATGGACTCGTTCAACGTGCACTTCGACGAAAGTTCGGTTGATAGCGTTCGAAACATGGACAATGTCGAGGAGCGAGTAGAAAAAATTTACAGGTTCACAGAGGAGAACAGCCGCTCAGATGATACAAGTCTGTCCGGCCACAGTATTTCAAGCGATGTTATCAATCGCAACGGAACAACGCTATCGATCAGTCCATCATACAACAACACGGGCGTTTTCAATGCTGAGGAAGGCAGTAATTTTACGGAGTGCCAGACAGAGGACCTGAGAACATCACCGACATCCCTGAAAATAAAGGTCAAGGATAACGAGCAGATCGAATACTTCCTAGCATCGGACACATCGGCAATAATTGAACACACCAAAAAGGTGATCTACCTGGAGGACTGTGATATTGTGCGGATAAAAGACGGAAAGCTGGAAATACACAGATTTAGCGATATAAAGACGGAGAGTAAAAGGTTTATAAACACATTAGAAATGGAGCTGGAAAACATCATGAAGGGAAAATTTCCGCATTTTATGTTGAAGGAAATATACGAGCAGAGTGAATCGGTTGTCAACACTATGAGGGGAAGGCTGCAGCTTAGCTGTACAATAGGAGAGAATGAGAAGAAGATGAGCAGTCTTCAGGATGTTCAGAATGTTGAGAGGGAAAATTGGTACCGAATCAAACTGGGTGGTTTAAATTCGTATATTGAGAACATAAAAAGGAGCAGCAGATTGATTTTTATTGCATGCGGTACGTCCTATCATACCGCAATGGCGACACAATCGCTTTTTGAGGAATTAATAGACATCCCAGTCAGCATCGAGATAGCCAGCAATTTTTTAGATCGCCAGTGCCCCATCTTCCGATCAGATTGTGTTTTCTTCATTTCGCAGTCGGGCGAGACAGCTGATACGCTAAACGCACTGATGTACTGCAAGAGCAAGCAGGCGCTGTGTGTGGGCATCACGAACACCGTCGGAAGCACAATCTGCCGAGAGACGGAGTGTGGTGTGCATGTTAACTGCGGACCAGAAATCGGAGTGGCAAGCACAAAGGCGTACTCATCACAGTTCATTGTCCTCGTCATGATCGCATTGGTTCTCTCCAATGATAACTTGAAACATGAGAAGAGACGAAAAGAAATTGTAGATGGACTGCGGAACATAAGCGGACTGATAAAAAAAACGCTGGAGATCGATGAATATATTAAGGGATTGGCACAAAAAATACGAGACAAGTCTGATATGCTCATATTAGGTCGTGGGTATCAACACGCACTGTGTCTCGAAGCAGCGCTGAAGATCAAGGAGGTGGCCTACATGCATGCAGAGGGCATTCTGACCGGTGAACTAAAGCATGGTCCGATCGCACTCATTGAGCCCGAGACACTTGTCATCATGATCATCACAAATGACCACGTACTTAAGAAAAGTGAGAATGCTGTGAGTGAGTTGATGGCACGTAGGGGAAAGCCGATCATCATCACAAATAACGAATTGGTAGACCGGTTTAAGAAGATGGGCTGCATGGCAGTGGGTATTCCCACTACCGTGGATTGCTTGCAGGGTCTTTTGACAGTTATTCCTATGCAATTGCTTTCTTATCATCTGGCAGTAATTAAAGGATATGATGTAGATTGCCCTAGGAACTTAGCGAAGAGTGTGACTGTCGAATAAATTTTGGTTCAAGTACTCAAACAGAGAAAGGTTGTAAAATAATTTGTGTTTTTGATTTTACGTATCGGTTTAAGACAAGAAACATATGTTTATTTTTTGGTACTGGAGATGAATCGATCAGAGCGATGCAATCTTTGTGTGGATAGTAAATTTGCCTCAAAATACAGGGCTGAGCAAACCAGTAGGCATTAACCGCATTACAAACATATTTAAGAGATTTGTGGATAAAACGTACAATTTTTAAGTGCGTGCTTTTTTTGAAAAGAGGAAGTTTAAAAAACAAATACGTTTGTTCTGCCATCTTCACGCATGATTTGCTTTTGTCCATACACCAAGTACCGTTTTTGACCGTATTATTCAGCGAGAATAATCCTCGATAGTACTCTTCTACCTTTACACACAGCCATTGAGTTTTACGAGGCGTAGAAATAGCTTTGCACTGCAACCCCAAAACGCGTTTTGCATCCATCATGATTTATCTAATGTGATGAGCTATGCTATATATTGCATGGATTTTTTCAATATCCCGCAAATATGTCCATTACGCGCGCTCAGGCACGTAGTGAACAACCAAAAATACCTGTCGTTTCAGCCGATGTGAGATAAATAGGTAAATTTAACATTGATACTTATATTGAATAACAAAATGATTTTACCACATTTTGACGACCACGTGAGCTATAAATATATGATTTTATACAATAACAACACTATTCTCGCGGTTTTTTAAACAACTCCATCTCCAATGCCTGCTTTGCATTCCTTCGTTTGTTAGAATTGAACTTTATCGTCTTATCAAACACCTCAACAAGCCTCTTATTGTTTGTGTACCTCCTCATGTATTTCTTTATACCCATTGTTTCGCGTTTGTTTCTACGCAATTTCATAAACAAAAGATCTTTCTGTGATATTTTGAGCAGACTTAGTATCTTTTCTAGCTGATTTACGTTGGATTGCCCCCTGAAAATAACCTTCTTCGTAATGATCTCCGCGATAGAAAGTGCAAAAGACCAAATATCAATTTTTGTGCTGTAGTTTTTTAACCCGATAATATTTTCAGGTGCTCGGTAATATCTTGAGCATATGTACGTCGTGTTGGACTTAGTTTCAAGCTTCTTAGCGCTTCCCAAATCACAAAATTTCAGTGTCCCGTCGTAATCAATCAGGATGTTCGCAGGCTTTATATCGCGATGTGCAATATCGAACGAGTGCAGATAGCTCAGACCCTCAAATCCCTGTCTCAGAAAATCCTTTACCATCTCGTCCCTGAAATTTTCTTTTTCTTCGTAAAATTTCTTCAAAAAGTCGAACCGATCAGAAACAATCAAGTTGCGCAGCGAGAAGGGAAGATATTCCAACACCAATTGCACGTATCGCCCCTCGGTGCTCTCCTCAAAGTATGCATACTCGAACAACCGCACAAAATGTCTGTTCTTCAGATTTTCTAGGATCTCTTTCTCTCGGTAGTAGTGTTTGTTGTCTTCATAGACCGTTTTAAGGGCAAAAATATTGCCATTCTCATTCTCCTCAATTTTCACCACGAAACCAAACGTTCCCTTGCCTATTTTTTCTACGTATTTGAACGACAGCGTT
The DNA here is from genome assembly GCF_000192795.1 of Vavraia culicis subsp. floridensis. NCBI lineage: Eukaryota > Fungi > Microsporidia > Pleistophoridae > Vavraia > Vavraia culicis. The sequence goes on along the minus strand of NW_007360608.1, from coordinate 46,737 downwards.
CGCACGTTTGTCTGAATGGACTGGTCCACAAACATAAGATCGTTTATCTTCGTGATGGCATTGTTCAGTTTTGCTTGGAATAAACTGGTCATTATGTTTTAACCTCCCCAGGGTGCGATCAAAAAATACTTTTCTCTGCAACCGTTTCAATTAGGAATAAAACATCAGAAAAAACGAGAGTTTGCGCAATTTCCAGGGCAAAAAGGTGGATTAAGCGAGGAATAACAATTATTAAAAACTATTGAGATATGTGGACCACTATAAAAATGTGGAATGCATCCTTTTATACCATCTAAAACATGCCTTGAAACGTGCCAAAGAAAACGTTTAAACACTTCTCAGTCGCACTAATCTGACGCAGGCTCAATATATAAAAGATTCGATCCATTCAGGAATAATATTTTTACTTTAAGTCATGTGATACCGATTATTACAGCTCACCGTGCCACGCTCAACTTGCAAATGCTATGATCAAACAGAACATTATTTGCATATCTTGAATAGCTATCTATTCATTGATGAACGTAGTGTGTGAAATAATCGTTAATTTTACGTATTAAACGTGCGTTCGTAACTTTGCTGCCCATACGATTACACGGTCAGTGCACAGCTCCTCGTAGGATGCTTTCCTGCAATAGCAGCCATGGGACATCACATCTTTCAGGGTGTTAAAAAGGGGACTTATTTAATAACGGGAACTTTGAACTAAATTCGATTGATGAGTTGGCATTCAACGACATAAAAACAATGGTTCATAACCGTAAGGCCTAATTTTTTTTACATGACCATATGTAATTCCCAGACATTTACTTATAAGCTATAAAGCGTATATCGATTCGTTCAATAATCTGAGTAGCGAGCCTCTTACAATCCGATGCATTATCTCTAAAGTGCTCTTCAAGCAAGATCGTTACATACGCAATTTCAGCTTCACACGGTGTACTAACATTTTGTGGATTGATATCAAATTCGGTTGGCTGCGATACAAATGATTTATTCATATTAAAATTTTGCAAATCTTCTTCGTCCAGATAAAAATGATTTTTCCAAAACATAAATTTTTATAGATGTATTGAATTTAAAATAATGCAGATGGATTTCTCACTGTCAAATACATAACAAATTTTGAATGTTATAGGTCTCATTTCCTGAAAATGAATTTCCATCATATTATGAACGCAAAAAGAAACAGAAAGTGTGTCTAATTTGCACAAAGATGGACAAATTACAATAACTGAGAAACACTCAATTCGCAAATGTTGGCAATTTTCGTTCACTCTGATTGGGAAAAGATCAACTCCTTCAACCTCACACAAGACAACAGAACGAAAATTGTTCGACACATGAACCTGCTTGCTTAAACAAAGATTCTTGAGGAAAAAGGTCCAGTCATCACTGTCGCACTGTTTAGTAAACTCATAATAGCTGTCATTCCAACATATAGACCCATTTTTTTGCCCTTAAGGTTGAGAAAATTGATCAAGCAGGTTGTTTTTTCGATAAATATCGACTGACAGCAGGGATTAATAGTAGCTATCGCGGTATTTTTCATCGTTACGCGATCGAAAACGATTTCTTTTGTATTTTTTGCTGCAATGAATTGCTTTTCAAGATCGAGATTTTTTAGTTCAATTTGCGATTTCTGGTCACTCGTAATGTCCATTTTCACTGCATCTGCACTTTTTAATGTCAATATTCCAATATTAAACATATTTGCTAGATCAAAAGCTCCTTCTGACTTGGTAATAAAAATTATTTGTAAATCTTTGTGTAGATAAAATTTTTTGTCTTTATTGACTATAACCCCACAAATGAATAAATGTTTGATTGTTTGAAACACATAGAAATTGTTCGTTTTATATTCGCCGCTTATTTGAATTTTGATAGACTTCCCGTATTTTTCATATAAATAAAAAGACAACACGAAATATGATTGGTCAGTTCTATGAAATATATTATTTGCCCCTTCGAGAAAAATAAAAGATTTTGTTTCATGTATTTGCACTGAATAAAGGGCCTAAAGTTGTCGTACAACTCATTCTTTCTGAAACGCCCTCAATTTTTCTCCACTAACAACATCAAAATTACACGATTACCGAATAGTAGCTAATTAATTTGCTCCTACCATAAAATCTTAAACAATAGAAAAAACATAATACGACATATGAAAGGAAGAAAGTATCATTGAATGGAAAGAACAGTTTTTACCGTTTTATAAACGAAAAAAGCGCACCTAGTATGAATATAATTAGTTTTTGAAAAAATTTAGAGACGGATAGTGAACATCAAATTGGAATGTTCAGGCATTTATGAGCGCTTAATTTCGTCTTAGAGATAAGTGAGTGCACACAATAGATGATTTTTTTGTACCAAGTTTGTGTTAGAGCATTAAATTTACGATGAAGAACCGAATAAAAAATATAAAATGCATCCTTTGATGCTAGAAATGATGATACAGCCGAAAATAATCCCTGTATCGAGTTGAAATTTCAATATAGACGAAAAGGAACACTTTATAATATCTGTAATCAGCCATTGCGGATAAATTAATTTTTAAGAAATTGTTATTAACAACATTCTGATTATGAGGCGCGTAGGATTGTTTTATGTGTACTCTTCTATTCCGGAAATTACAAAATATTCTTCCTCTCAACCATGATGAAAAAAAGGTAATAAAAAAAATTCTGAAAACAAAAGGCTAAATGAACATTCGTAGGTAAAAGGACGCTGATAAATTATATTAGAAGATATTAGACACTCACATGTTTTTGTCATAGCTCAAATTTTTTTGTGAGGAAAAAAAGAGAAAGGTTTTTGGTAAAAATATCAAGAACCAAATTTGTTCAGTGTTTACGTCTTTTTAATGTTGCTTATAAAAATAATGTTGCTTATAAAAAATATCTGAGCATGTTATGGAAATAATAAACTGAATAACAGCTTATAACTCTTTATGTTGCAGAAAAATGCGACTTAAAACTAGATACAACGAACCGTTGTTTGAGTTGTCTTTTTATTTGTACGATAAATGAGCGATGATGATGTTTATCAATGAGTAAACATGTTCATGATTTCATTTATAATAGAACATTTTCAAAACATATCATAAGTACAATAATAGTAAGAAACAACCCAACACTAAGCAAATGATCTTGCTATAGATAACACATCATAAATGTGTCTCTAATTCAAAATGTCCTGTTGTATAACCTTTCGTCCGATCTCCTATGTCGCCAGGCATAGCTTTCATTGGTCAGAAAAATCATTTTTTATGCTCTTTTTACGCATTCTGCCATGTCAGAGTGAATGCACATTATCCAAAATAATTCCTCGCGTCACTCTCAAAATAGCTGAAGCGGTAATTTTCCCTTAATTCGTTCAGAAACTCGCTGTTTTCATTTACATCTTCATCATCTGATACCGATAATGGTCTAAAATCCCTAATATCTGGTTTAATATTCTCAATATCTCTTTTTATATTATTTTTTTGTAATATCTCGATGCGTTCTCTGAGCAAGGCTTTGAGATCCTTGGCATTTATGATCTCGTCGACACTAAGCTTCTTCATGGGATAAAAATTAAGAAACAAAATAAAGAAATTTCCAGGAGAAAAATACATTATGGCATCAAAATGGTGTGCGAGTCTACTGATCCGGCTGAAATATATTCAGATTTTATAAGTTCATCATTGTTGTTTCGTAGAATTCACATCATGTTTCATCTTCTCAGCCATGTATTTACGCACAATCAGTGGAACAGTAGTAAAACTACCATCAATTCACACAGTATTTTATGTCATGCTCCTCGTTATTATGATGCAATTCTGTATTTATCATCGTTGTGAATGCCTATTGATCAGAAAACTCATCATAGTACACTTCAGAATGTCACATTGTATTTTCATAGCTCTTTCTTGCTACCATTTCGACCATACCCGTGTTATGAGCTCATTTTAGGTGCCCTTTGATGCTGCAAAGACTTTTACGAAGAAAAGAAGGATTCAAACCAAGAATGTCGCTAGAAGAGGCTCATCTCATCCTAAATACACCATCTAAACGATATATAGACATTTCTGCCGCACACAAAAACTTGTTGAGGCTCCATCACCCAGATATGGGAGGATCACCGTTTCTGTCGGCCAAGATCAATGAAGCCAGAGATTTGCTGATGAAGAAGTACAGATTGGTATAATAAACTGCGAAATAATAATATACGAATATCAATAAAGCATTTTTTTGCGAATTCTTGTGTTGTTTCAAGGTAACTTTGGTATGCGAATGGCCAATGGTTATGGATGATTGCAACATTTAAAGGTTAAGTTACAGGTGGCTATTCCGTATTATTTCACTGTGTGAAGGAATGTCGGCCTGCGCAGCAGTTCGTTTTTTCTTTATTTTGATGTAGAAATCGTAGTGCAGACCCGAAGCTAGCGTAATAACACGGTACAAAAACTTTGTCAAGATAGAAATGTCTTCGTAAGAGATTTCTTTACTGGCAAAACAATGAAATATAGAAAGAGCCTGATCTGTGTTCGTGTGTTTCCTGATTGATTACAGGGTCATTTAATTAAACAAGCTCAACAATTGCAGTATTTCTATTCGTAGGATACGGTGGTAATTTCACGTGTTCAAAATAACGGTTTGTCACCAATGCTGTAAAACTGAAGGATCGAGATGTGTGTCATTTTGAGGTTTTAACACTCACCAAGGATTAGCCCCGTCAAAATGGCGTACATAAAAAAAATCGTACAACTCAACAGAAAAGAAGACATTTTATCACTAATCTGTCACATTTTGCACAGCAATACGTTAACTTTTGTGCAGATATGCTTTGAATGTAATCACCACACCTTTATACGGAGGTATTACCAGGTTATACATCAGATTAAGATGTTCTACGGATTGACTGGTGTAGTAATTTTTGTGTTTGGCACCGTAAACGAACAGGATACGTTGCAGATGATGGAATGGGATAGTTGCAAATGCATGGAATGTTTTGATGGACTGAAGAATGTGATAGCCAGCAATACAGGTGATGTGTGGGAATGGAGCCGTAAGAATGAGTTGAGTGATAAGGATGCGATGATAAGGAACAATTCATATTGTTGTGATAGAAAAAGCGATTTAAAGTGTTTTTATGGTAATAAACGTGCTGATGACAGTGGAAACGAGAATAGTGGTAATATGGCCTACTGTGGTAGCACCTTGAGCAATAACAGAAATATAAAAATGACGTGCGGCACATCACATACCGGAACAACAGAGAACAAAAATGTTGCGGTACCGGAACACATCAAGAACCATTGTATTGAAGATTGGAAGGCATGTGATGAAATGATGGTAGGTGATCAGGAAAACGTGCTAAGGCTGAGATGCTATGATGAAAAATCTGTTTGTGATGAACATGACGTGCAAGGCGAAGCGTTAAGATCACCTAACAATTCTTCGAGAGACATTAATAGTGAAATGGCAGGACACGTAAAATCGAAAGAGCATGAATATACAGGCGGCGATAACATCATGGTGGAGTACCGGCTGATGAACAAGCACTTTTTTGTACCACCGAGCAACAAAAAAAAATATCATACGGTTGTCTTAGGTGGTACATTTGATCGGTTCCATGAAGGTCACATCCTCCTGCTGACCACAGCCCTGCTCTTAGCTTCAGATGAGCTTACAATTGGTTTGACCACCAAAAGATTGCACACAAACAAAAAGCACAACGCTATTATCGAATCATACGACATAAGAAAGAACAAGTTGCTTTTTCTGTGCCGTGTAATGTCAAACGCTCGTGTTACGCTCAACGAGCTTAATGACAGCGTTGGAAAATGCCTGAAAGATGACTATGAATGCATTGTTGTGTCGACAGAAAGTTTTGTAAGAGCGTGTGAGATTAACTTTAGAAGAATGGATGTTGATAAGAAGATGATGGACATTATAGTCACACCCGTGATAGAATATGAGAATGTGAGACTAAGTAGCACCGGGTTGAGAGAGAAGGAGGCTATCCCTGATCAAGATAAGTCATAATTGAGCTGTGAGCTGGATGTAATTAAATTGTAGCGTGGAAATTGCTAATATTCGAGTATATTTTAACATTCTAAATTTTTAGCGGTACAAATTCGTATTTTATGGAGTTTTTTGAGTATAAACACTTTTTAAAATACAATACTCGTATTAATCCTATATACAGTTGAACTGCGAGAACGTGGATGCTTTATTATATTTGGTGATGAACAATGGTGAATTGTCCGGCTTAGCTCGTAGAAAATATCGTTGGGATGAGAATGACATATTTGAGTGGTTCAAGTAGACCACACGCTATTCGAAGAAAACACTGCAGTAGCCTCGCCGCACTGGCGCTTTTATTAAAATCTTTCTAATGAATGGTTATTTAGCGTTTTCTGTCAGAAATACATCTATTATCTTCCCAAACTCATTGGCTTTTGTACCAGTGCTTTTCTTGGGAACTTTCTAGGACTTTCGAGTGTGTTGGTTGATGGCTCCGATGTTGTGTATAAATGATCGTATTTCACTCTTCATGGCAGCTTTGCTTCTGCAACTTAGGTTTTCTGCAAGTTTGTTACTAATAGTAGAACACGACAATGTGCTAGCATTGACTTTGTTCCCAGAAATGCATTTATACCTCGTACGCAACATCATCCGAATAAATTAACATATTTTCCGATCTAATATTACCGTGATGGGTGAGAATTTTAGCGAAACGTAATTATAGTTCTGTATATCGTGGTTACAGTAGCACCCCATGCTCTTTTCACCTGAGCTGCAGAAATTACTTAAAGAAAAGGAGGAACTGCACATAAAGAAAGAGACCGCGTACAACAAACTAAAAGAACGTGTAAAGCGAGAGGGAATACTCACACATATCTTACACAGCAACGTCCAGCAACCCGCTAAGAAAATAGCACACCAACCAATAATACTGGGCAGTTCTTTGTACAGGATGTCGGTGCTGAACGTTGGCGAGCTGCCTAGGCCGTCCCAAAAGCAATATATCACGCCTACTACCATATACCCGATTAACTTCGTATCAAAGCGGAAGTACAAGAAATACAACGGGTGTCCATCAAAATCTAAAGACAAAATATTTTACCTATGTAAGATACACGACAACAAAGACGTGTTCGAAATATCGTGCGATTATAAGAAATGGGTGGGACGGGAGTGTTGGAACGATTTTGTGAAGGACTTTGATGGTGTGAGCGAGTACAGCAACATGGAGGAGTTTTTTGGGCTTACACATCCACAATTGCAGAGGATTATAGAGGAGAAAGGTACCGAGGAGCTTAAAGAATATGTGCCCTTGAGTAAGAGGAAAGAAAACAAAGAAGTGGAAGATGAAGTGAGTGATGACAGTGAGGATGAAAGCAAGTTGGATAGCTATAATGAATAGTTAAATGTTGCCTTGGCATGCTCTTTTTTTGTTTCAATACAGGTTTTTCCTGTCACGGTATCAAACCTACCAATGATGCTGCACTTCATCCGATTTTGCTCGTTTAAACCTTTGCATTGTAAATATCTCTAGGTGCGACAAAGAAATGTAAAAAAGCATTTACTGTGATTGTGAGCTAGCTGTTCATGTTCATCAAAAAATGTAAATTTGATGGACAAGTGTTTTTATTTACAACTATTACCAGTAGTTTCTATCCCGTTATATTGTTTAAACTGTGTCATAACATGGTAAAAGCAGCTTTAAGTATTTTAGCATGTTCTACCATAAATACCCGACAGAGATGAATATTTGAATCTGATAATTATCTTTTATAACAGGTTCAATTGATCTTGACTAGATATTGCACGCAATGTTAATTTATCCCTTTTATAGCTGGGTCATTGGTTGATAATGTAAAATTTAAGCCGTGGCCGTGTGATGTATCTGGTAACAAGTAAATTTAAACCATGGATTAAATGCCGATAGGGTCTTAGTAAACGTGGAGATGTCAAAACAGTTGATTGTCGGGATGTTGAAGATGTAGTATATCAATCAAAACATCTTGTATAGAGAAAAATTAGATTTTGAAGTCATTATTTATTACCCTAATATCATCTAATGCAACCATATAATGGCATTCTATCCCTTTTTTCCAGTCATAATCGTCTTACAGCATTTTTTTCCTTGCAGTTCCAAAACTTTTGTTAGGATGAATCAAATTTGTAATTTTTTGTTCCTCCAATACAAAGTACAGCCAAAAAACGATAAAATTACGGTACAACAGAGAATATCAATCGCTGTGATAGGTAAGCTCGCCCATAAGAAGTAATGAACTAGTCAGAAAAAAGTACCCGATCAGGTAAATGAACGTAGACCAAAATTGTATAACCTACTACCAATAGACAATTCCGCTGATGCCTGTCTCCCAGCACACCAAGCTACATTGGTTTCTGATCATACCAATGATCATTCCGCCACGTTCTTCTATTTCGATACGTCTGCATGACGTGCTAATTGTACCCATCCCGCCCATCATTTTCTTTTAAAACTGGTTTTGCCCTGTTCTGCCCTTTGCGATGGCCAACTTCAGAGATAAAATTGACACGCACTTCCAGATAATTATGAATGAGGTGGGACTGGACCCGGTACAAATGCAGTATTTTATTGCAAACTTGCCTATAGAAAAGAAAATGAAGATGATTTTGAGCGTAAGCAAGCGAAAGGCCAAAACTCTGATGTTCATTGATTTCTTTGGGCAGCTCAAGAATGAAACGTGTACAGAAGCGTTTTACTGTGTAAAAAAAACATTTGAAGCGGGATTAGAACACATGAAGATGCTGAATGCCGCCAACTTCTTGTGCGATGCGCTTGCACGAGGTGTTTCTGTACCTGAATATTTTGAACTCATCATTTTATTCCAGAAAAGCGGTGTATCATTCCCCGATAAGCTGTATGAAAGCGTTCTTATGCATGTGTTTATGAAAAACGTGCGTATGAAAGAGTTTGGATCGGCACACAATTTGTTTTTTGAATGGCTGGAGATGTGTGCAAAATCAGATGCGTTGCGAATCAAAATCGAAGTGCTGAAATCGAAGTGTTGTGTGAGTAACAGTGTGCTGAGTCACATTCTTAAACACATAATGGCTAAGAGTGAAATTAACAATGAGCTAAATTTCTTGCCGTATCTGATAAATGACCCGTTTGTTGATCATTTGTTGTTGTCACTGAACTTTTTAGGACTCATAACACCGAAAGTAAAGGACAGATCGATGATTGATAGCTTGAAGGGCACCGCTGTGGTACACAGTCACGAATACACGAAGTTCTTGGATGGTGCACTAAATTTTTGTGATTTTAGTGAGGAAAATTTTTTAGAAAATGTAAAGCGGGAGATAAAGAAGTACCTGGCCGATCAGTCTGTCAGGTTAGCGGTAGAACTCAAAGAGATCGAAAGGAACAAAAATGAGTATATACGGGTTAGTGGTGAAAGAGGAAGAATTGATGGCCAAATATTGAGCAGTGTGAAGGATAATTACGAAGTGAAAGACGCATTAAACACGGAAATGGTTGGCAAGCGGACTACTACATCTGACAAAAATGTGGACAAGCATACTTTAGAAACTGCTTGTTCAGCAGATGCTGATCAATCACGAAACACGAACAACAAAACTGCAATCAAAAGCGAAATTGTCAGTAAAAACAAAACAGACGTAGAGGAGCTGACCAAGAAAATGGATGATACTTTACCTATTTCGAATAGTATAGATGTAAAGAAGGTCGGTGAGGATGGCAAGACGGCAAAATCACTAAAAATTTCAAAAAAACCGCCTCGAAGACCCCCGGGCAGGGCTACGGTCAAAAAGACCAACCCTGAAATCGTAAAGTGGCGTTCTAAAAATTACAAGGTATTGCGTTTGGAACGAAACAAGTGTGAAATATTCAAAAAATACGATGAAGAGGAATTAATGAAGAAGTTTACAGAGGACGATTTTGTACCATTCATAAGAAAAATGGAAAAGGTGAAGATTTGTAACGAAACTAAGGAGACAAACAAGGGCATCTTTCCGATGAAAAAAAGTTACGCCCTTTCGATTGCACTTGGACGCGTAAAAGATGCAGATGAAACATTCATCAAGAAGATTATGAACCTGGAAATGGTTGATGAGAACGTAGTGAAGCAGATTCTCACGTACTTTCCCACAGAAAATGAAATCGCACAGATTAAAGAAGGTGAGGATCTTGGCCGAGCGGAAATGTTCTACAAGGTCGTGATATCTGATATCGGCACGTTCTATGAGTGCTTGAATTGCATTCTATTGAGCTATATCCTGAGCAGAACCGAGCTTATGAACATGATCGATATCTTAGAAAACGTTATTTCTTACATTATGGTCGACGAATTCCTCGCAGAATTTGTGAATGTGTCGTTGTTTGTTGCAAATATCTTAAGTAAGTGTGCAATAGAAGGCTTTCTTATCGATAACTTGAACGAATTTATCCAAGACGAGAATAGAAAACTGTTCCATCTCATTCTGTCCAGAATTGAGAATGCTTACAAGAGAAGCGAGTATTTATCGCAGGCAAAGGCGATAAACTATGATCTTCTGTGCATGGAATATGAGGAAATTTTGTTGTTACATTCCAAAATAAAAGAAAGCAAGTATGATTTGGTAGAGGGCAAAAACATGACATTTACGAAAAATATTGAACAAATACAAGAAAAATTTACAGCTTTGAAGAAGAGCTATGAAAAGTTAAGCAACTATCTAGGCAAAAATATTGATGAAAAGGGATTTGCACTGCTTGACATGTTTTATGAAAAAGCAGGAAAGTATTATAAAACGAGCAAGGGATGCTGATACGAAGTAACCACGGATATTCGCAGTATAAAGGATACTTGTTTGACCGTACCGTTGCGCACACCGATAGCAGTTTGTTATTTAAATAGAACCGTGAATAAATGATTTTTAAACGTATTGTTATCTGAGGATACATTGCTTTTCAATTTATAACGATCAATTCATGATAGCTGGTATGAAGGCGATTTATTGAATATTTTACCATCTCAACGGTTTTGAAGCGTAGTGGTCATATTCTATGGTGCCATTCATTGTAGCATCGAGATGTAGTGTTTGTGTCATTTTTTCACAAAAAAAAAGATTTGTCTATCTGCTCATACGTCAACATCTAAAGAACATATTTTTCTGGTTTGCGGAATCGACCGCGGTACCTTTGATTCAGTGACATTTATTTATCGCCTCACACGATAAAATTGTCTGAATAAATGATATTTCAGCATTTAGCCTGTATATCTCTCTATAATGGTCTATTTTTGACGAAATATTTGCAATTTTTTTCTAGTGATTAAAGTCAAACAAACATTCTGATCAATTTTTTGATGTTCCGCTACCTTTAGTTTTAGAACCGATATGCAGCGCGAATTATCGAATAACACTCTTGATCCGTTGATAAAAAGGCGTAATATTCAGAATTGAGTTTGTCAAACCATGTATCGGCTCGCTTCACAGCATAGATAGGGTATGATACGGTTTTGTCTTGTATCGCGTACACTTAACGTATTATTTGAAGTTATACCGTAAAAACGGGCAGCTATTCATTATAACCTGTATTCCGAGGTATTGTAAAATCAAATAAAAAAAGATAAATGACCTTGAATTGTCAAAAAAAGAGTTTTTCCTTGCCATATCATGATCTGCGTTTAATTATCTCTTCATGAGTTATCGTACCTTATGATAAGTACGACCAACACAAAAAGGATAGAGTGAAGAACAATTCCGTAAAGTAAGTGTCTGTAATTTATCGTTTTGAAGAGTACGGCAGTAGCTGTCATAGAAAGTAAAGCAAAAAATGTCAGAAATAGCATCGTGATAAGCGAGGTATGAAATAGAGACAGCACGAGAAGTATATAAAATACAGTGATGGTCTGGAAGCATATGGCATATATCTGTGGTGCTTTGATCATATCAGGGTTCGATGCGGAATGAAGGGGTTGTTTTGGGATGATATGAATGTCATGAAAATTTTAATTAAATAATTTTTTGATAGCAAATGTTAAATAATACCACTGATAAATCTAACGCGTTTATGTCTGCTTAAACATGCCTAGTGGATAGCAGCTCATATATAGAATGTTACTCTTTTCGTTACATCTCTGAAATTTTTATATTTTTAGTTCACCGGCTGTCACTCAATTTCTTTATCGCCGTTTAACTGTATTGATGAAAAAATAATTTTATTTCGTCACATATACAGTTCTTTGATAATTTTTGAGAGCAAATTTATGATACACTAGCCACCCTTCTTTCATATCCTGAAGTGCTGTGTTATGTTACCATGTGGCCATTCACTGTACAAGTTCTATGATAAAGATGATTTATGTATTTGCTTCATACACAATTATTAGCCCACATTAATAAACAAATCTAGATTTACGGTTGTTTCTAGTCAAAAATTCTCTACCGCGATAATTAAATCTTTTCACCGGTTAAATCGATTATTATTCACGTAAAATTTATCAGCCTATCTGCATCAAAATAACGAGTGAAAATGTTCTGTAAGTTTGTATTAAATGTAAAATAGTGCCCGCTGGTATTGAGTTTAATGATCAATCACGCACCAAACGCCTTTGGATTATTTATCACTGGTCATTAATTAACCTATGTTGAGCATAATTTAAATGCCTATAATGTACACATTTAATGATACATTCAGCTACATTGTGAACTTTTTATACTAATGTTACAATAGCAAGGTGATATTGTGTTCAATCGCTACTTTCGTAGGTGATGATATGTAAAAACATTAAAAAATTTAGAAATAAAAGAAGCAAAGAGGCGACAAGAATGTAAATTAGTGCGACAAAACAATTTATAATATAATTGACAGCTTAAGATAGACGGCGCGGTTACAATTACTAATGATAACAAGTTAAAACTTACTCCTAAGTTCTGGGTGAATTGCCAAATTGATTCAGGTATCAAAAGCTGAAAAAATGAAACTTCAACGCAAACATTAGTACAAAAAAACGTATATTGCATATTATTAACACAAAAACTCTAATTGCGGTATCATAAACTAGAATTCGCCAAATAATAACCCGGTAATACATTTTTTTCTTATTTTGGACAAGAGTTCGTTATAATGACAAAGTTCACGTAATATGGGATTTGAAAATATGTCCTCGGACAGCAATACATGGCAAAAATTATGTACAACGAACATTTTTGGTGTAACATGATAATTAATCGATACTAATTCCTTAACGGTTGTAGTTTACAAGCTAATTTGTTATTGTTATGCAAGCGAATTGAACTCATTGCTCTGCCTTTGAAAAATGCTCTGAACAGTTTAGAAACTGAGTTTTTTATTATGAGTCGTATGTACCTCAGGGACGTTTTTTTACCAACGGCATAAGACAAAGTTATGACACTTATAGATATAAATAGCATTAAATGTAACCTAACCATTTTTATTAACTTACTTGGTCCGAGTTCGTAAGCTTCGGATGGTTTTACTCTTTTCGTATTCAATATTACTGATGTTTTTTTCATCTTGTGTACGATTATAAATGTCATGCTAATAATCCGACTTTCGTGCCGAGTCCAAATAAAATATGGGAAAATTACTGATAAGAAAAAATATTTAGTGGTGCGAACCCACAGAATTAAAAATATAAGTTTTACTTATTTATCCTGACTATTCAATGAATATGCACGGATTCATAATAAATCTATCAACAAATTATTATTCTTTGCAATTGATCAGGATTAATCATTCAAATTAAGTGACATCCGGTATTATGTAATGATCGTGTCACAAATCATGAAATATTGGTCTTTAACACTTTCAACGCACCAAATAAATTTGTCGGCTTATTTATTAATTATATCTGAAAATTATTTTGAGCAGCAAGACGTGTTCAAGTAGCTAATATGATAAATACAGGTCTCTAGAACATCGAACATGCAACAAAATCGTAATCTATAGTTGCTAAAATTCCACGTGTTTAATATTGTTGCAAATACACAATAATGTTCGAAAAGTTTAATACTGCATTACTTAACTATAATGATCAAGCAGCTATAAAAATAATTTACGTATCTTCTCTGTATGTAAGGCTCAATTATCATTAATTTTGACGAATATAATTGTTTCTGGAATTTTTTAATGGTCATAATGATAGACTTGCAACAGTGACCTAGAGTACAAAAAAAGTATTATTGAGCAAATAGATTATTTGTTAATTTTTTACTATTTTTATATTTATTGAGATATAAAAATTTATGTCATTTGGTTTGTTGATCAAATCATACCAGAATGTCGGAAATATTAGCCATTATTTTTAAATTATTTTTTTTGACAAATAACACGAAAAAGAGACTATATTTTGCTCAATAAATATATAAATGACCTTGTGCTGCAAATTAGGTATATTAAAATGGTGTACTAATTGCCTTTTTATTTCCATTTTTGATTATTTAACAGTCAGTATCAATTTAAATGCATGTTTAAATTTGTGCATATACAATCTAAAATGTCTTAATATGACATAACTTTATACATCTCATATTTTTATTAAATTTTCAAAAAAATTAATTGATAAATAATAATCATATCAATTTTTTTGACAAGAAAATTAATTCAGAGATATTATAAAATTATATAAAGAAAGAAGTACTAAATTATTATGTTTGTCTTTTTTTGGTTGGTATATCTTTTCAAAATAACTTGGTGCGTAAAAAAACAATGCTTTGAATACACTGAACTGGAAACTGACAATATCAAGGAAGATTTTAAGAAATGTGATAGAGGTAAACATCCGCTTGGTAATCCAGATATGTTTCTTCCCACGTTTGTGTTGAAAAGTAACATGCCCACTGTAAGTGCAGAAGGTGAAATGCTTGCGATTGATTTTGGTGGCACATCGCTGAAGTTGGGTCTATATAAGATCGAGAAAGGCAAAGTGGAGAACATGAAGAAAGTGGAACATGTAATTATACCACGAGGTGATGATGAAGAATCGAAAAGAAGAAACGGTTGTGTATATAACTGGATTGCTGAGGAAGTCGAAAAATATTTAGGCAGTAACAAAAACAAGATACGAGCCGGTTTGACGTTCTCCTATCCCATAGAGCAAAATTCCCTCAGCTCGGGTCGGATATTAAGTCTGCACAAGAACTTCTCGTTTAAACCGTTAGATGAAAAAGAAAAGGATCCAGTTGCTTCACTTAACAGAGTGTTCAAACAACGAAACATGAAAGTTAGTGTTCAAGTTCTGGCAAACGATACAACAGCTACACTGATGAGCGAACCTCTGAAAATGAATGACTTTCCTATTGGAGTAGTTTTAGGAACTGGTACTAATGCTGCGTACTTTAAATCAAGGGGACAGGAACACTGCATGGCGACGAACGTTGAATGGGCATCCTTCGATGCCCATTCTCTCAAGATAACCAAGTATGACAAGGATATTCAAGATGATTTGGAGAAGAAAGGCAAAAGTTGGAAGCGTTTGGACTGTATGTTAGGTGGTTACAAATTCCTGGAAATCTTAAACCGATCCTCTGGTGACATATTGCCCGAAAAATTTGACTATACGCTTGAAAACGTGAAAGAAATAATTGAACGAGGAGATGAAGATGACGAAAAATACAAGCATATAAAACAAGTTAAGACCCGTACAATGAAAATAATATCCGCTTTAATTTTTGCTATTCTTGAATTAGAGAAAGTGAGTTCCGAAACAACCATCAGCTTGATCCTTAACGGTACTATTTTTGAACAGAAATTTGATGTTGATTTACTTAAGCACGAAATTCAAAACATGTGTGCACATTACGGAAAAGGCATTTATAAGTATGCAAATTTCACTTTTCCTATCCCACAGCAAGCATCATTGTTGGGCATAATTCGAATTCTTGCTGAAAATGTCATGTCAGGAGACAATCATTAAACAAGGTCTCGTAAATTCTTTTGCCGTTTTAGTTCACCATCGGTATAAATGTTTCTTAAATTAATTCCAGTGCACCAACTTATTCGTGGATTTTATCTCTGGTGCTCTGTCAGTAAACAACCAATGTTTTTGAAGAACACCTTTTTAAGTACTGACGTGGCAAGAAATTGTAGTGGCAATGTAACGGTATCGTTCTCACTTGCATGGAGCATAAAATAATTCTAGTTTTACCCCTCTCATCAAAATGTCACTCAGAGAAAAATACGATATTTTCACAAAGGATGAACCGCTCACCAAGGATTCGCTCTGCGATCTGCTATCATCATGCAACCGTGTGCCACCGCCTATGGATGGTTTGTCTTCCTTGCCGAGTACGTTTGAGGAGTTCGAAAGACTTGCAACGTCGTGCAGAGAAATGAACAGCCGGAAGGATCTGCTGAAGCATTTGGTTGCATTTAACAAGGGCAGTGTGTGCATGGAGAAGGAGCAGTTCGAGAAATTTCTCTCGATTGGCGAGGAATACAATGAGGAATATAGGGAGGAGCTGTACAAGTTTATTAATGTAAAGGATGATATGATTAACCTGGAAGAATTAGTAGAACAGATCATTGGTGAAGTGGATAATTAAAGATGTGTGATAAGGTACAATGATTTACCGCATATGTTTGTTGCAACCTCGAATTACCAATCCGTTGAGATGCACTTTGTCTGTAAATAATGTTTAGTTACCATCCCAGTTTGGTAAAAAAGTCGAAGCATGCCAATAAAACTAAAAAGAAACAATGCTGGTTGCAACGCCCGAAAACTATGTTGATGGTCCGTAGTCGCTTTACATACTTTGACAAACTTGCTCACTAGAGATAGCATGAATCTCTGATCGGTTAAGCTTAGAAAGTAAATGTGTACAAAATGTGCTCAACAAAAGCTTCCACGATGAGAGTAAGAGCCATTATAGTTTTTTTGGAACAAATTATACTAAATTCAACCAATATTCGTGAGGATGATGCACAAGTTCGAATATTTTCTTCTGGGCATTGTGTAATGCCGTAGAACAGCTCTTGATGTTGGCATTAGATATGTGGAGAAACATACAGCTATTCAAAAACATTCTGTTATGGTAGTGAGACACAACGACAACATTTAACACTATTTCATAACGTTTAGCATATTTTTACTTGTGATAGACAAATGGGATATCTGATGGAGCAAAAATTATTTTTATTGCCCATACCGCGCGGGAGAAAAGAAAAAATGGAACAGAACGATAAAATAATAACAACAGTAATAAATGAGAATAATACAGGACAAGATAGCGCTAAGAACACAGAAAATGTTTTGAAAGAAGATATATCAACGGATAAAGGAACTGATGATCCTGCTATTGCATCGTATCCGTTGTACAGCGAAGTGTCAAATGCCACAGATCATAAACTAGAGGAAACTAGCACATTTAAGCAGATGAGAGAGAATATAAGCAATTTTTTTAGTGGGCTGTTCAACGGAATTAAAAAGTTCTTTAGGAGGCTGAAAAGCAAGTTAAGCAAAAAAGGAAAAAAAGAAGTAGTCGAAGATAAATCGAAGGAGGTGGCCGGCGTGATCGAGGTAGCTGATGAAAAAAGTGAGACAAGTGGTGGCAAAGTAGCGGAACAAGAGGCAAGTGATGAGAAAAGCGATGTTAAGAACGATGATGCAAACGTGGTAGATGCTAAGAGGATAAAAGAAAATGAAGATTGAGCAGGTTGTTCTGTTAACTAAATTTAATAGTTTTTGAATTGTTATTTGAAGAGAGTGCTTTTTAATGTTGACATATAGAGGCAATGGTTAAGACATGAACGATGATTGGTTCTGTTGTACTTTTTAATTATTCCCTGTGCGATTGCAAAAGTGTGCCATAAGTGTGAAATATACGCTTTGAATAGTATGAGATTATATAGTCTTTCCTAATAGGACAAAACAGTATTTTGAAATGCGGTAAGGCGAATGAATAGACCATTAGGAATAAAATTTGTCTTCTACATGGTACAATTGGTGTCGCAGAAACTTAGGATTTAACTCATGAATGATAGTACTAAACATAAAAATAAAACATGATTAACAAATTTATTTCAATATTTTTAGCTTAGAAACAGCACCTACAATAACACCAACTATTATACAAACAACAAATAGAAAATAACACAGCATTCTTACATTTCGTCTCTTTTCAATTCCACACATCTTTCCAAGCTCGTCTATTTCTTGACTTATCTCACCTATAAGGCTCATCATCTTTTCAATTTCCATACTTGTAACTCTTTTCTTGTTTCTGCTCATCTCCTTCAGTTCATCTTTGCAGCTTGTAAGCAGCAATTTTAAATATGTTGGATTGGTATCCGTTTGTGAAGTACTACGTCGTTTATTGTATCGCTGAACTATGTTTTTGATTGACTTTAGTGTTGAATCATCTTTCCGGTCGAATGAATCTGATGTATTGTTTGGCGTGGACATTTAATGGGGTAAAGTTATGGTTAATGTTTTTTGTAATGTGACCACGCGCTACTATTTATGAGTTGTGGTTCGGTGACTGTGAGCAATCTCAGTGTACTAAAAGTGTAGTGGTCTATTCTGTGTTACGATGAGAAAATAGCAAAAGTAAATAAATTCTTTCAAAAAATCAAGTACTGTTAGAGCGAATAAATTAAGACAAGTAAATTCACATTGGTTGTAGTTTCAGATCAATAAGATGCTCTATTACTGTGATCATGTAACTCGATAAAAGATAAAACAGTTCATATTGATCAGAAAACGCCCAGCAACATGATTGCAAAGATGTTTCGCAAGGCTTCATCATTGTTATTTTGTTATACTAGCTGCGCTATCCCGTTTGTCAAAAACGGGTGTATGAATGGATAGTATACCAAGATAGCGCTTTTGAATGTAACTAAAACATTAGGTCATTCCTTTCTACCAACTGTTGTATAGTTACAAATCAATAAATCACTTTCATTCCAGTAGCTCATTGTACACAACATTTCTAGTGTATACTTTACCATTCTCATACTTTCCTTGGTCTCCATTGTCAGCAACATACACCCTCAGACCGTTTGCATAGCGCACTCTCGACAAAGCTACATACAACTAACCATGCACAAAGACTGGGCTGTGCAGATAAACACCTACCTTGTCAAATGACTGGTCCTGTGACTTGTGGATTGTCATCGCAAACGAAAGAAGAACCGGAAACTGTCTTCTCTTGAGCATGAATGGCAGCTGTGTCTCGCTCGGTGCCATGTCGATCCTTAGTATGACTGCCTGCTACCTTTCCTGGATCCGGTTACAATAGTAGCTATGATGAAGTTTGTGTGGAGTTCATCAACCACCAGGCGTGTGCCATTGAGCAGGCCATTGGCTGGATCAAGGTTGCGCAATAGCATTATCAACGCACCTCTTTTTAGAACTAACTTGTGCGGTGGCATTCCTGAAGGCTGCTGCTTGTTGAGAAACTCTAGCGGATAGTTCGCAACAACATCGTTGTCCTCTGTGACAATAGAGTCTGCACTCGTGTATGTCACTTCGTTGCCGATCATCAAGTCAAGGACACTGTTATTGATTTCCTTTGCAGCATCGTTGTTTGTTGTGAGTATAGTTCTGTTCGTCAGATCTTCGCTGTCAGCCATGTTGGCCACATCACCATATATCTCGTTAACGATGTCATCGCACATATCGTCAACATAGTCGTTGAACAGCCCAAGTGCATCCTGCGGTCTGTTGAACACACAGATGTATGCGAACAGCTTTCTGATGTGGTCAGATGTCTCTGTCATTGCAGCTTCGCTCAGCACGTTCTCCCATTCATTGTCATCCTGCAGAAGATTTCTTGCCCTTGCTGCTTCCTCGAATGTGCCATATACAACATTGTTTGCACTTCTTAAGTCGTCGAATGACGTGGCATATCTCACATTGAGCAAGAGCATTCTCAGATAGAATCTCTCCTTTTCCTCTGGATTGACCGCATACAATCTTGTAATGACCTTGTCCTCACCCCGCTGTCGCAATACCCATCGGCTGTTCTGGTACACATAGTGATATAGAATGTCGGTGTAGAGATATTGTCTGATTATTTTTACTGCTACTGGTATTATTTTTTTGGTTCTATACTTTTTTAGAACATGCACAATACCGAAGTGCTTTTTTAAGAACTGTGCACGGAGCACAGGAACATTTTGCAGACTCTCGTAGGTCCGATCAATAAATAAAGCTTTGCCGCGGTAGACAATCAGCTGATTATCTACAGCACAGACAAAACCACCAGGATTTAACAATTGTGTTTTTTCCACCAAAAACTTTTCAGTTGGTGTATTGTCAAAATTTGGATACATGATGCATCGGCTTCTCAACTTATTTATAGTTTTGATTCTTCCAGAAAAATGAATATTAGTCAATGATGAGAACATACAAACTGTTCACAAAAATGTCAATTTGATTGTGATGTTATGTTCTGCTACATTGACCAAAAACACATTGTTACAACCATTTCTTTGTATTCGCAGATGTATTTTATTCCTTTCTGGTAAATTATCTAAATATATTGTGAATGCCATCGTAGTTTGTTACAATGTTGAGGAAATCAAACAAAAGTTAAAAGTGCAGATATGTTATTTACTTCATGCATTTTGATTGGACATGGTGATGGTCATAAAACAGCCAACCAAATATTAATAGGAGTTGAATGAGTAAAAATAGAATAAAAATTTGTTTGTAAATGATGACTAAGTGCATCCCAGAAAGAATGAGTTGTACAACAACTTTAAACTCTTCATGCAGTGCAAATACCTGAAACAAATTTTTTTATTTTTCTCGAAGGGTCATATTTAGGTTTCGCAGAACTGACTTCTGAACATTTGAGTTATCTTTCTATTTATATGAATTCTGCATTTAATGGTGCCTGAGAGTATTTCGATGAAATTATATTTAATAAGCAATTAAACACGTTTATGAAAAGCGTTACTGATATTTAGTCAAAAGTTGCGGGCAACCTACGAAACAAGTGAGCAAATTTTACTGGTAAAATGTTTCTGACAGGCGCGATTTACGCGGTGTCCTAACGGTGAGATTCCTAAATACTGCTATAGTACCGTATATCCACCAGAAGAGTGACACGATGCGAATGTTTTGGCCTTCTAGTGGCAGAAAAAAAGCTATTTAAGTTTTCCTGAAAAACTTCAAGTAATAGTCAAAAATGAACATTCACAGGCAATTACTTATACGAGCAGCAGCAATAAAAGTTACATACACTGTTGTTTATTTGGTATTTTTTTATGCTTATTGCATGGTTCGTGTGTTTACCAGGTTGTTCGCAAGCGGATACACCGTAGGGAGTGACATGATAAGACAAAATTTGACGACTCATCATTGCGTGTGTTCAGTTCTTAACTGATAATAGCGTACGCATCATAGCAGAATTTTAAATCTAAGTATAAAAATGGACATATTAGTGTGATGCAAAGGCTCCTGCAGGAGAAAAGGATACGCGCTAAGCATGATAGCACATTTTAATCAATTAAATTGTTATGGTTACGTCTTCTTTGCATGTGTTTTATCATTGGAATAAGTTAATTACGGATTTATCACCATAAATATATACAAAGATGTTTGGCATCTTGATATGGGTTGTACGGCTTAAAGCTATAAATAGGCTTAACTCTCGCCATTTATGATCGTATCATTGTGTATTGCATGTTTTTCTTTTTTTTGTGTCTTTATATTGATGTTGGACTACTGGCGGGATGCTATAGAGAATAGAGGGTACTATGTCAAGATAACACAAGAAAATACAGAGGAGGTATTGAGAAAGAAATTTAGAGTAGTTCTCTGGGATGACTCAGAGGTCTCGATGCAGTTGGCCGATGTGCAGTGTCTTACAGAGTTTCTTGGCAGGCTTCTACAGGGTGCGATCCTCTTGAGGGATTTAAGATCTATAAATCAGCTTGGCTCTCCATATGGGTAAATGGAGAAGAAACGTCATGAGAAACAGTACGATCGGTCTTTTTTGACGTTTAAACGGTTCATCAACTTGTTCGTCTATTCGTTGCCGTTTTCCAAACCGCTCTCTTGTTAGCTTATATTAGTGTTATGTATATGCGGTGATGGATGAAAATTGGATGGTCTACTGTGTTGTGTGAGACTGAAGCGGAGTTCAAAAAATTTAAAAAATCCGACTTTCTGTGGTAAATATTAAATGGCAATGTGTTCGGTCATTTAAAGCCTCGAATTCGTTGGAAATGGTCCCAAAACAGGGACTGACTGTAATTAAGAACGGTAGCACTCTCTAAGGAGGTTTGTGCATTGCCCTACAATCCCAGCAGAAGATAACATAACGTAAATCGCCAGTGCAAATGGCTATTGCTGAGATAGGTGTAAAGAAATGTATTTTACGGAATATTTGTGTGCGAAGCGATGCTGAAAAGAATATTATAGCACAATGACAGTTTTATTAATCATCATAAATACAGTACTCATTATTTAAACACATCCATACACTTCTACTCCTTGCTAAAGTTCAATTTTCGTATACAACCATATCTCTTAGGATTAACACCCTGTATTTCTATCAGATCATCTTTGTCGATGTACACCACTTCAGGTTTTGGCGAGGCCTCAACCTCACTTAAAGTATACTCAGATGTATCGTATGTTGACTCTCTCTCCGAATCACACGCCACATGTATTCTATTCTCACGTTCAGCATTGCATTTGTTTTTGTTTTTTTCCACCAAGATTTTTCTTTTTTTGACCGGCCTCGTAAGTTTGAATTCAGCCGTGTTGTACTCGTTGATGTAACTCAATTTCTTTTCCATAAAATTATTTTCGTACGCATGTCTTAAATATTTTAGTACTTGGCGGTAAAACAGGAGGTAAAAATATTTACGAGTCTCTCTTCCATATCATTGTGTGTGGGGAAATAACTTTGCGACTTTTAGCCAAACAACTGCTTTTACACAGCAAAATTTGTCTGAAACAGACTTTGGCACGGCCTGTCCCCGATTTTGCCTGTCACTGCTCGGTTATATGTTTGGTTGTTTCTGCAACTCCATTGGCTGGCATGTGCACAACCGGTGTGGATACATTTTGCCAGTTAACGCCATTTATCTGCGCAAACATGTCACAGCAGCTTCAGCAACTTCAGCAACTTCTGCTGTTTTTCAAGTTATCTTCCATTTACAGTTTTTATTACTATTCTATCCTCTATGTGGACCGTAATATACACAAATAAGTTTTCTGATTCCAAAAATTATATAAGTCTGGCATACTGCATCTTTTATGCACCACAAATCTGTAATTACTGGCCATTTCATAGGTAGCTCTCCGGGTAAGGTACAGATCTGATGAACAGTTTTGTGTTATTAAAATCTTCCCCTCAATAATTTTCGATTGCCCCTCAACATGATTAAAAATAACATATTCATCATTGACATAGGCACATCGTTCTACAAGATGGGATACTCGTTAAGAGACTGTTCTATATTCGGTAAGACACCGGATCACACTCTTATTGACAAGGAGATTAACAACTACGAGACGTATTTAAATTTAATAGAAAAAAATCTAGGAACGGAGTACTTGATAATCAATCTCGGTGCCAATAGGAGAGTGCTTTCTAATCTGTTTGAAAAGAGGCTGGTGCAGGGCATCCTTTTTGTTGATGATAGAGTGATGGACCTGTACGCTGCAGGGAAGAACAACGGTATTGTTGTAAATGTTAGTGGTAGTGGTGTGGAATGTGCTGCTGTTTGTGATTCTCTGGTAATTGAGAGTATTAGGATCTACAGTGGACAAGAAATTGATAGTTGGATAGTAAACGAAGATAAAGATAAGTTTGTGTTTAAGGAAACGTTCAATTATCTTGAGAAGAACAATGATGAGCTTGAAGAAAAGGTGAAGAAGAGGGTGGTTTATGATGTGACAAAAGCCGTGAATGACCTGGTGGACAAGATTAAACCCGAAATGAAAAACTCTCTTCTGGCTAACGTTGTCTTGTGTGGTGGTTACTCCAAGCCGCTATCATTCACCGACAAGATTTACGATGTTCTGAGTAAGGAGCACAAGAATATAAAGGTAACGAAAGAACTGGATGTGTTCAGTACATACACAGGCTGTGATATTCTAAGCAGGCTCGAGGACCTTGATTACTTCATAGGAATGAAGGATTATGAGGAATACGGAGCAAATGTTCTTGACAAGTTCAATATCGAGTGGAGAAAATGATGTTGTTGCCTATAAATAAACCATGATAACCTTGTTGAACATATAAATGATTAAAGAGCGGTCATTTGTTGATCTGCTCGCTATATTGCTCTATGTTCCGATGCCATTCCCCATAGCTCTATTCAGCAACAGGCAGCTCGTAAATTTTGCTGCATAGATCGTTAATCTCTACATATTTGTGCTTTTGCAAATGTATTTGTATATTTTACGACATTTTCATGTATAGATTGCAGCATTACACATTCTTCATAAAGTTCGTTGTAGCATATGAATATTTGTGTGACCCGTGCCTCAAATATTTTTAAATATTCTTATTCGAGCATTTCCACATGTTTTTGTTCGAACAGCTTTATGTTCTATGTTCATGGCTCTATAAACGATGTGATAAACTATTGAAGATAGAAACATTGTTATAGTGGTTGCTTCATTTATTTTTATACTTTTTACACAGGTTCGATCTAGAACATAAAATAAAAAACTAACACAGATGATTCATGCGCATCACCAGAACAAATTTAATGTTCGGTCGTATATCATGGATGGTATTCTTTGGGTCCGATGGCCGTGCTTACTCGATCAATTTTCATCACCATTGGTATTACTAAGTGAATTTAATTGCATCAATTTTTGCCATGAATATGATGTCCAGCGCAAATAGCTGCTATTTTATTAGACAAATCATTGTTAGTGCCCATTATACAACGATTTGGTATGAAATAGCATTTTATAGAAAATAATTGCATTCAAAAAATGGAGGTTCGTCCATGCTACAACTTACAGTTCATGCATCTGTTTCGCATTTTATGCTCAAACCGATCTATGAACTGATAAGATATAATCATACAACATCTAAAAACATGTTCTAGAACGCATAAAAACCGAGAAAAAAGTATAAATAGCAAAAAACTACGGAATTGGGAATGCGGAACAATGAGAAACATGTTTAAAACGCAAGAGAAGAATACGAAATAACTAAAAGGAAATTAATACTTTAATCCTGTGCAACCATGGCATAATCCTGTTCAAGAACACGCAGATCGTCACGTGCCTCCGTAAACTCACCTTCTTCCATTCCTTCTCCAACATACCAGTGAACAAATGCACGTTTGTCGAACATCAAATCAAACTTGGAATTTAGCCGTGCCCAGGCCTCAGCAATTGCAGTGGTATTGGAAAGCATGCACACCGCCCTCTTAACAGGCGCCATGGCGCCGCCATCCAGCACTGTGGGCTCACGCTTGTTCATTCCGATTTTAAAGCCGGTGGGACACCACTCAACAAATTGACTTGCTCGTTTCGTCTTAGCAATCAGGGTTGCTTGGTTAACATCCTTGGGATTTACGTCACCTCTGAACAGAAGACAGCATGCCATGTATTTACCATTCTGTGGATTGCACTTCACCATTTGGTTCTTTGAATCAAAACATGCACTGGTGATTTCCTGTACAGAGAGCTGCTCATGAGATGCCTTCTCCCGTGAAAGCATCGGAGAGTAGGCGACCAAAGGGAAATGTATACGCGGATAGGGCACGAGATTTGTCTGGAACTCTGTCAGGTCCACATTCAGATCGCCAGGGAATCGCAACGACGCTGTGATCGAGGACACAACCTGGGCGATTATGCGGTTAAGATCGGCATATTTCGGCTGTTCTATCCCCAAATTGCGACACATATCGTAAATAGCCTCGTTATCTACAAGGAATGAGCAGTCTGAGTGATCGAGTGTTGTGTGTGTTGTTAATATGGAGTTGTATGGCTCTACAACAGCGGTAGAGATCCTCGGCGCAGGATAGACAGAAAACTCCAATTTTGATTTCTTACCGTAAACACTAGTCAGTTTGTCCATGAGTAGTGCGCCAAAACCTGAGCCCGTGCCACCACCAAACGAATGAAAGATGAGGAACCCCTGCAATCCCTCACAATTTTCAGTTAGCTTCCTTATTCTATCCAATGACTCATCAAGTATCTCCTTTCCGACCGTGTAATGGCCCCGCGCATAGTTGTTCGCAGCATCCTCTTTTCCGTGTATGAGCTGCTCGGGGTGGAACAACTTCTTGAACGGCCCTTTTTTCACACTCTCGATGACCCCTGGTTCCAAATCAATCATTACGGTGCGCGGCACGTATGTATTCTCACACGACTCACTGAAGAAGGAGAGGCACGAATCATTGCGCCCGAAGTTCTCATCAGGCCGACCATCAGGCTGTATGCCGTGCTCTTTGCAGTATAACTCCCAGCATGCATTTCCTATTTGTACGCCAGCCTGTCCAATGTGTATAGAAACTATTTCTCTCATGGTTTTTGGGGCTAAGAAATTTTTATGTTTACAAAGAGGTTTTTACAGGTTCGACTCTTTTTATAAAATGAAGATGTTTATTTCATGCGCAATGTTGAAATGGGAGATTTATGAATGACTATAATCTGTTGCTGACAAAAATTGATCTGTACAATCATGAGTTGGCAGAATATAGCAGAAATAGCAAAAGGGCAGATTTTATCACAGTTGATAGGTATGAGGTAGTGATATGAGAATGAACAACACTTGTACGATAGGAACGCATTTATTTTCATTTCCTTAGCAATAGCATGTGCATTACCGGTTTACTTCTGCTTGGATAGCATTTATAATAATCTCTCGGATGGGGTAAACTCTGCGCTAAGAATGAAACAAATCAGCACATTTGTACGCCTCCTATCCGTGTGAAAATGCATATTAGGCTTAGTAATAATACATCATACCTACTTTTGCGCATCACATTATCTTGCGAACATATACAGATAGCCCTTTTCAAACATAGAAATCGTACATTGCATGAAACAGTGTATTATTAGGTATTTTTATTGCATTGTTGGTGACCTGACCGCGGCCGGATAGTTCAATGGTAGAATGCTTGCTTTGGGTGCAAGAGGCTCCAGGTTCGAGCCCTGGTTCGGCCCTGCTTTTGCATCATAATTTATTTGCTCGAAGTACTACTGTTAGTTAGTACCGTAAAAGCCTCGTCTGTAACAAATCACTTTTTATGCCTTCATACGTTCGAATATAAACGTATTCTCATCCTGGAGTAACACTTCATTCTCACGTTTTTTGATTTATGTTATTTGAGAGGATGTGTAATGTTGATATGAGCCACATCTACAACAAATTGTTGTAACCAGCTTGGTAAAACGTGTTCTATACTGGAATTAAAACAGATCTACGTCTGTAATGAGTACGTAGTATGGCAAATGCGGAAAGAATACTATGCAATTGTCATTTAGAAGAATATATTGTTTAATCAGGACACGCGAAAACGATAGTTCAGCAATTACAAATACCACTCCTCCGTGATAATGTTAGCAATATATTTCTCTTTGCAACATCAACAATAGCTGTTAAAGTTGATGTTTCATGACCACACAATCAAAACCTTTCGTACATCACAGCATACGAAGCAACAACATCAATCAACCGAACACCACACCTAAAAACATTGCTCTACAGCAGCAATGTTTTATTTAATGCTGAAATGACAGGTAATTCCCGAAAAGATAAGAACATACAGATCTTATGATGAATTATGACACGTAATATAAAATAATTCGTTGTCAAAGGAGGAAAATTTACTTAACGCTGGCATGGGAAGGCAACAATTCCAACAAATGTGTTTCTCCTCACATCGTGAGATAAGGCTGTAATGATCATCTCAAACAAAACTTATCAGCTAATATGCCATCAACACACCTTCTCACATCCTCGTTCCAATGCCGTTTCATACCTACCACGTAATAAAACACCTCCTTCTCCACAACCACATCCCTCATCCTCTCAACAAAGCATCTAACACACTCATCGTTCAGCCCGCTTTCGATTATTTTAACCAACAGCTTTCCATTCTTGCTCTCCATCACGTAATTTAGTATGAGTGACAAGTTCTGTGCGGTTGGACAGGACAGATTGAGATACGTGTTAATGAGTTTGAGCTTGTCGGCGGTCGCCGAGAATAATCGAGAAAAGTTGTGGTGTGTGAGCAAGAACATGTTTGTTTGGACTGGCATATTATTTTTGGAGAGGTAGGTGAGCAGCATATCGTTGATTTGTGTGATGAGCGCTCTATCATGCGGTTTTAGTAGAAGAGTGTTTGACTTGGCGGGTACCTTCTTCTTGTTCATGCTTTGGTCTGAAAGTGTGTGTATCTGCTTTGTACCGGTATGCTTATCATGGTCATCTCCACCTATACGAGCATGCTTACCACGGTCATCTCCATCGCATTGCCCAGGCTTATCGCCACCTATACGAGCATGCTTACCACGGTCATCTCCATCGCATTGCCCAGGCTTATCGCCACCTATACGAGCATGCTTACCACGGTCATCTCCATCGCATAAACCATATCTTTCGTTTACACCAACCATAAAATCATAGATCCTCGCAATCCCCTCATCTACGTACCGCCCTACCATCACATAAACAATGCGCATTCGCACCAACCAATCATCTTCCTTGAAGAACAAATCTATCAACTCACGGTTAATCGTTCCATCGTCTTTCATGCCCAGAAGAGCGTTTGATACGACACGGTACGTTTCCTTGTTGCGTATTTTGAGGATGAAGGGTGCAATGAGCGCTGGTATCTTTGATACTACCGAGGCAGTTACGAGTGTTGCTTTGGATGTAATGAACGTGTTTTTCATGGCCAATCTGAAAAAGTTTATGATCTTGGGCATTAAGCGTATTTTTAGCGCTTTTGCTTGGGCTGTGCTTGTACGGTGATCTGCTATGTGTTCTATTGTGTTAGCACTTTTTCTTTTGCTATTTTTACCTTTTTCCTTGCTCTGCTCCTGCTGGTTATTCCCGCTCTGTCCACATTTACCATCAATACACTCCTCATCAACCCCTCCCTTCTTACCGATCAATTCTTCCGTCAGTGCATCATCCTCAACCACAACATCAGCCAAATTACACAATGCATAGTAAACATTGTCATTCCTCTGCACACTCCCACAATCGATCAGCTCATTCACAAAGAGCAAATCACCGGTCTTCAAATACTTTAAAGTGAGTAAATCCAGATAATCCTTTATCGTACCATGCTGCGCTATCAATGACTCCGTAGCTGTAAGATAGGGCAGTGGTGGTGGTATACGTGTGCGTGGTATTAGCGTATTTTTACCTGTGCTGTTCTTCGTTACCGTGCGTTTGGCAGTGCTGCGCGTTTTCTTTTCACCTGCTACGTTTCCAATACGTGCTACTCTGTCATTTGGTGTGTTCTCCTGTTCTTGTGCTTGCTTTCGTTTTGATTTTTTTTCTATGTTCTTGCGTTTTTGTGTGGTTACGCTGTTCATGCTTGTCTTAACAAAATTTCCATTCTTTTTAAGCATACTGCCGTTAATACCCCCCGTTCTGTTCGTATTATTTTCATTTCCATCACTCCCGCTACTCCTATTCTTGCTGTCAACCATAATCTTTTTCCTACCACTTCTCTCTTCTTTGCTAGAACAGTCAATCCCAACCATAAAAATTACCAGGGCTACGTAAAAGAGCATATCTACAAAAATTTTTACCACGCCAGAAGCGCACAAATGCCTACGTTACGTACCCCCTCAAAACAGAAATATGCTGCCATCTCAAAACTACTTCACGCTATTAAATCTACCACACACCTTCTTCATAGACAAGCAAAGACTTAAACACAATTATTACACGCAGGCCAAGCGTTATCATCCATCAATGATGGGCGGCAGTGAGCACATTTTTGTTGGGCTGAAGAAGGCCTACGATACTTTGAACGATGATCTGCAGCGTGCACTTTATTTGCACCGTGTACACGGCGCAAATGCGAATGGAAGCGATACACATGCAACAAACGTTGTAAAGAAGGGAGCAACTGACCGTACAGATGATGAGCATCAGCACGGCAGTGATACGAACAGGAAAGGTATGAATGATTTAGCGCATCTTTATGAACTGTCTGAGCGACTCAGTACGAATGATGGGGATGCTAAAAAGGAACTGGCCGATCGTATTGATGAGTGCAAGAAATTTTATTATGACCCGGTGTATTTGGGGAGATGGAAGTATTACGAAAGGATGAAGGAAAGGATGAAAGAAAAAGAGATTGATGATGCGGTGAGATGAAATTTAACGATAATATAGTAATTGAATGATGGTGTACGGCTTTGTACTACTTATGGTACGTTTATGGAATAGTGCTAATTAGATGAGAATGTAAATGGAGTGGCGTGTTTGTTCAACGTTTTAACAATGGAAATGGTGTGGTGTGTGGTATCACAATGATTATTGGTGTATGACCGTCATATTACCGATTAAGCAGTACCACAACAATTTATATTAAATTGATTCGTTCTACACTCAGAACGCATGGTACATCGTAAAATATCTTATGCGGGTATAAATACGTATTACCATCTGTATTGCATTATTAGCTTATGGCCCTATGATGAGTAACTAATTTCTGAATTGGTCAAAACGAATTTAAACACCGCTCATGTTACTGCTTGGCTATTCCACATTTTTGTTTTCGAAGGACTGCTCCGATGAATAAATGTATTGATTTAATTATTGCTTTATTTACACCTTACCGGTGTAAATTGGTAGCATGCCCATCAATTCATAGCTAGTAACCGTTATGGAATGAGAATACCACAGCTTACTTGTCATTTAGCACGCTTTGGTGCAATAAATGCATGCTATTGCTTAGATAATAATTTACATGCAACTACTCTGTTGTACTACGGTTGTATTTCTGTACCGTACCCTCGTACCAAAGTAGTAAGTAAATTCGTTATTTATTTCCTGTATTGTACGTTTTGCCATGTTTATGGACACGTCATCGCACGGTATGTCTAAAAATACCTTGCAACGCTCTTTTTAAAGCACATGCACTCACATTTTTACTTTTACATCGCATCATCGCAGCTTTCTTCGTCTTACCAAAGCTTTACATGCCATTACTGACATATCATTCCGTACAAATCAATGTAAATTTACCTACGCGCATCATTTCTTATAATCGGTATGACTTTACCTGCCACGCACATTTGTACAAGTAACGGCAACAAAACCATTCAATACGCACCGTTCCGTGTACCACCTGGACGGTACATAAATTTTTAAAATGCCGGGCCCTGATGAAGTACATTGACCACGCTGCCAGTGATACACAGAAGGAAAATGTGCCCGTTCAATCACAATCGGATCAATCACCATCGAAACCGACCATTCGCAGCACATTCAATCTGTCCGGTCCTAAAGTGTTCATCAACGAGTTATTAAAAATTGAAGAGGACAATACATCGCAGATAGATGCAAATGATTCAATATTGGACAAAACAGATGTGGAGAACGATAACGTAATTCTCAGCAATATTTACGGTCTGTTTGACTGTATAAGTAGGCGCTTGGATGATAAGAGCATGGAAATATACGAGAGATTGCTGTTTTTGCTGAATGTGGGTAAGGTTGAGGATGCCAAGGATATACTCAGGTTTAGAACGACCAAGAGTGGAAGGAACGTGGAAAAATGGTGTAAAAATGAAAGGACGAGGAGTAATATGGTGGATATGCGTGCACTAGTTGATGAGACAAGGATGAGATATGGGGAATGTGGCACATTGATAGTGAAAACGTGTGAAGAGATGAAGAGAAGAGGAAAGCGTATTGAGGAGATGGGCAGGATCATTGATCTGGTCTGTAAGCAATTTGGGATCGAGTACAACGATTTGTGGCAGAAAATACCTGTGCTTGGTGAGGAGTATGGCACGTTAAAGCAGAAGGCTCGTGTTGATTTTGATGACAGAAATAAAATACTTACACAGGAAAATGAGCGCTTAAAAGACGCGTTAGCGGCGTTGAAACTGGAAAATACCAAAACAAGAAACGAGTTGGTGATTTTAAGTAACGAATTTTACAAGTCAAAGGAAATTAGCAAGAGACGGACGGATACACTTACAAAGCAGAAACGTATAATCGATATTTTGCAAGAGAAGCTTACGCTGTCAGGCAGAGAAACAAATTACACGATTATTGATGACTTAAAATTTAGAATTGCTTTGCTTCAGAGCCGGATTGATGCGGAGACGGATGGTGATAAGAAAAAGAAGCTGTTGGATAATCTGATTGACTATGAGAAGCGGTTAAGCGATTTCATGTCTGTCGATAAGTGTGATGAGTGAAAGATGTGATTAATTTAAAAATGGGGTGGTTCATATTTATTGGTTTTAACTTTCTTACTGGGTAGTACCTGTTTGTAATCGTTCCAATGTTTAATTTATGTGTTAATTGCGAGTACATCCCTGTGTTAAATCTAAAACGGCAAAAATTAAATATGTTGTACTGCTAGCATATGATGTCGTTATTTGAAGGAGATATTTTGTTTATTGCTAACATAGGGCGGGTCACTGCTCCGCAGGCATGATAACTCATTTATCTAGCATACTACCGGATGTAACATGATGGGTTCCATTAAAAAGGGGTTTACCGCAGCTTCCTTGAGATTGAAACCGACGCTGAATAAATGTTTGGATCCGCATATATAATCAAAAATAAAAACAAAAACCTTGCCAACACTGTGTATGAATTGATAATATGTCTGCATAGAGAACTATCCGTATTGAAAAACCATTAATTCGTAGTGCGATGCTATGGATGCATGCCACCCATGGAAAAAGTACGAAAGAAGGAATGAAGATGAATTTGCAGAAATGTATTGGATCGTATCGCCAAATGATAGAATAAAAGCAAGAGAGAATAAATTTTTGTTCTCTAATTTATTTCGGATGTCCCGAATTGATGTTGAGCTCGCGGCTCCTGAAGATCAAGCAATTGTGATGGAACACATTAATCCAATACTTTTGCTTAATACGCAACACAAATATTAACCGAGTACATGTGTTCATCTTAGATACCATCAGATAATTTATTAAAAGTTTGGCTAAGTAACCATAGTCCAGGAACAAAAAAAAAGTTTCTTTTATTTACAGCTTCCCTCTGAAACCTCCTTCATATCTGTTACACAAAGAAGACGAAATGATTCAGGGTTTGCATGGAAGAAGTGATAAGTCTAACCATGTTCTTTAACAGACACGTATTTAAATCGAACGAAATTTAGTATAACGCACAGTTATATTTAAGGCGAGCACAAAGTTCAACTAATGTTTGAGTCAGCATCAAATTATAGTTCTCTATTTGAGTTTAACACTTTTTTGGCACATGGAATAAAATTTGCGGTAAAAATTGTTCAAAAGGAAAGCGATAAGCAAATGATAAATCTTCAAAACAATTGTAGTTTGTTTTGAATAATCCAATGTTATGGCCACGCACCATGTAGATAATGTGTATTGTTGTGTTTAATTAGTGTTTTACATGCCGAGCAAAAAGCAGGAGATGTGTACTTTTGATATAAACATCGCCTTTTCATTAAACAATGACGACATGACTTGCATTTTACTCATATTCCTAGCTAAAGATACATGTATGTTTGAATGTCAAACTTATTATTACCAAGTTTTGAACATGGAACAGAACAAAAATACTGCATGCTTGATACTTAATACATAGATGGGCAGATATGCCGGTAATAGTTGAAAATAGATGTGTAACTCATTTAGCAGTGCAATTATTGAATATAAATATTGCTTTAACTTTCATTAAAGTGTTATGTGTTGTGACACAGCAGATGCGAGGATGTCGTACATCTGTTGCTGAATGTCATGATAAAGCACAAGTTGACAGAGTTAGGTTTTTGAAAGCTCCACAAAACCAAAAATATTCAATAGGATTTCAGAAGAAGAACAAAACAAGGTGATAGACAATAACAACTTTAATATAAACACTTTTGAATAAAAACTAATAAAAAAGCCTTGCACAAATAGTTGTGAGATAATTGTATTTCGCTCATCGTGTAATAATAAAAAAGTGGAGTAATATGGTACGCTTCACTATACCACCTGCATACAATAGCACAATACAAATACTTAGCTATATCCACATACGAAGTATGATGATTTTAGACAAAAACATGCATATGGAATGTGAACATTACCATTTTAATAATATTTTCTTAAGTGTAATAGAACACAAAAAGTTGAACACCAGATACCATTTTGGAATAGAAGAATGGTTGTTCTTAGAAATGCAAAACTGTATTAATTAAACTGCTAAACTAGCAGAACTCTATCTTTTCAAATCTATTATGGATCTGTTCACATTCGGATAGGGATGGATATGTTATACCTTTCAATGACTACTTACCAGTTATCATAGCATCCATAAATCATATTCAATTCATTAATATGCCTATATATTATAGTTTGCAATGAATTATGTGGCTATGTATTATCCTTAGCTTTGAAGCTCTTAAATCATGTTTTGGTGGAATGGTGAAACTTTAAGAAAAAACCTACGGCAAAAAAGAAGTATTTGAAAGATTAACACGGGAAATCAGTGCGATTTATCTTGCTTTGGTCATAAGAATGGGACATGAGAAACTTATCTTTGGTTAATCGGAGGAATATATGGTAGTTACCTAAATTGACCAAAGGTATTCTTACGTAGATCGTGATATTGAAACATGTTCATAAGTACAATTGTATTAATAATATCATCTGCTTATACCGGGAATTCAGCATATACATAAATGCAAAACCAAAAGTGTGAGTAAAATTGGGCTATAAGACATGAAACACTCTCAATGCAGTATACGACACTATAGGAAAGTATTCATGTGCATTTTAGGATAATCACCTAAAAAGTAAGTTTTTGAGAGTGAAAACTATAAATACAGATAAAAATCGGTAGCGCATGTACTCTATTAAGTTTTTATTGTTGCTGATAGGTTTGTGCTTAGCAGCTGATAGCAAGCTAAGTCGATCAGACGAAGCGGCAGTGACTGAAGAAAGGATACAAAATGAACTAGTTGAAGTCTATAAAGAGCGTATTTGCCATATTGATGTGATCCGGAAGACATTCGGTGATATTTTGGGGAAAGTATGTGACAAATGTGATATTGATAAAATGTACTCGCTCAAAAATATGGAAGAGGAGCTTTTGAATTTTCATAACGCAACAGACAATTATCTCGCAGGGCTAGGCAAGACCGGTGATCAATTAAATAAGGATCCAAAAATCGATCAGGAAACGGTTAACTTGTTGGTAGAATCAACAAGAAAGTACCTCAAGTATGCAGATATTGCATTTAATAAATTATGTAGCGCTCTTTCCCTTGAAACCGAAGAATATACTAAATATCAGAAAAGTGTGGAGGCGCTTAAAAAGGATGTTGATTTGAAGGAAGTGTTTGAAACACAAGAAGGAGGCGCATTTGAATTGACAAAAAGTACCATTGAGCTGTTACTCGAACTTTTGGATAGTTTAAATGACGCAATGAAGAAAGATGTTGTAGCTAGGCTTGATGAACTGTCGAAATATGCATCTAAGGATGAAAGCAGAGAGGCGAAAAGTGACATTAAGGAAGAAGTGGGGAAGCTTAGTTTAGAAGATACTAAAGATGGCGAAGGTGAATATACGTCACTTGCTACTAATCCAAAGCAATGATTTTCGATTCAGGCATAGTTGTTCTCGCCTATTAATTAAAAATTAAGTTAAGTAACTTTATGTTGATGGTATAAATTGTTTATAATTTAAAAACTAAAAATGGCACATTTACGAAATATTAACGGAAGTGCAGGTGCAAAGAGATCTATAATGACTAGCTGGGCAACTACATGTATGTAGTATAGCTAAACACGGGCATGTATTCTCCTGTGTAACAGGACGATTTGATTGATGAAGGCCTTAAGCCTATCGTTGACATGAATTTAGTAATACTAGCAAAAAGAAGACGTCTCGGGATGTCATGCGGTATGAATATTCCTTATACGAAAATTCATGCTGGATCTATCGGGATGCTTTCGGTCAAGTCGGTTCTGCTTCCAATTGCATAAAGCTTTTTGTAACATTTGAAGTATTGTCTATTCATGAAGATTGTGAAGATAAGGATTTTATGGCATGCAGATGTTATAGCGTTCCCAGAAATGAATTGATTGCCAGATCCTCAAGTGCTCATGACTCAATCGCGAGTAATGAAGATGGCATTTTGCTCAATATAACCGGCGAATCTTCAAAAGCTGAAAGTAGCTCTCCGATCGAATACAAAATCATTATACTGCCAATCAAAAAGCTGTTGTATGAGAAGTTATCAAATTCATCATGGAAGTCAGATGCAGAATTTACAGCCGACGAAATACATGATATTCTTGCCATACTACCGCGTTGTATTGAGAAATTCAATCTTATTATTGCGTTCCTAATATTTAAAAACCTCATTAATGATACCAACCTGTATCTGCAACTGGAAAAAATTTTTGCCGAAAAGCAAAGTCAACGAGAAAATCTATCTCTTTGCAACCAATTGACTTGGTATGATGATGTCCTCGCATTACTTTGTGAGAACTGCTATTTTGTTCTTGAGGACTGGTCTGGCGGTTTAATGGTAACTGCATCCGAACATGAAAAGAATTATAAATTTCCTATCTACGTTGGGTCTATTAATGACCATTCTTTGTGGATTTCAGCTGATTATTTAGCAGTTGATTATCAATTTTTACAGAACCCATCCCTAAATAAGTTAATAACTCTTAACAAAATGAACGTATTGACATAGGACATTGATTTTACAGGCTTTTTCAACGGAGATAGGATTTTTAAGCGGAATAATGATCGGGACACAGAAGCTATTAGAGATGACTTTGTGAAATATTTCTATAAATTGCTCAATGATTTGCTTGAATCATTAGAGAATATGGAGGCAATGATATTACGTATATCATCGTTTCAGTATAATTTTGACTTTAGCTTTATGCCCATAAAAAAGAGTTCACCTACACTACAGTGATTGTCATTTTGATGCTTCAGCATGTTTGCCCAAAAACCTTGTAGTTTTGCACACAAGCCATTCAAAAATAAACGGTAGGTTAGAACTACCCGAAGGACTATGCTCGGTTGTGGTAGAGCATTCATATGAATATAAAGACAATTTGAAAGCTGATTGGTCAGTTCTGAGAAGTAAATTATTTGACCCTTCGAGAGAAATCAAAAATGCTTGTTTCATGTATTCGCACTGCATGAAGAGTCTAAAGTTGTTGTACAACTCATTCTTTCTGAGATGCACTTAGTCATCATTTACAAACAATATTTTCATTCTATTTTTATTTATTAAACCCCTACTATTATTTGGTTGGCTGTTTTTATGACCATCACCATGTCCTCCAATCAAAATGCATGAAATAAATAACATATCTGCACTTTTAAGTTTTGTTTGACTTTCTCAATATTGTAACAAATTATGATGATATTCACAATATATTGAGGTGTTTTACCAGAAAAGGAATAAAATACAAAGAAATGGATGTAGAAGTGTGTTTGTGGTCAATGCAGCAGAACATAATATCACAATCAAATTGACGTTTTTGTGAACATTTTGTATGTTCTTATTTTCTTATCATTGACTAACATTCATTTTTCTGTAAGAAATAAAACTATAAATAAGTTGAGAAGTCGATGCACCATGTATCCAGATTTTGACAATACGCCAA